>NC_042630.1:9923579-10083533 GCF_901001135.1 Rhinatrema bivittatum
TTAGAGATTGGATACATTGTATCCCTCGTTTTTGTTTTTGGAACTTTTTATGCATTTTTGGAAGTAAAATATTAGAAAAATCTGATCCATGTGGTTACAGCATCCCCCACCCCACACATTGTAAGTGTGAACGCAAGGCGGGGGAGGGGGGGGGGAGTTCAGGGACTTGCTGTTCAGGGATCTCCCTTGTTTCCCCTTCCCCTCCCTAAGTCCCTGCTCCCTCCTCCCCTCCTTCCTCTGCACTCTGACGGCTTCCATCTCTCTCTCCCCCCCCCCCCCCCCCCACGCAGGTACGACCCCCTGCGGGGCACCTGGGAGAAGCTGGCAGATATGCAGGAGAGACACAACTACTTCCAGGCCGTGTGCTTGCGGGGGCTGATCTATGTCCTGGGGGGAAACGCGGACAACAGCAACACCCAGTGCCTGGACATCGTGGAGTGCTACGACCCTGCAAAGAACACCTGGAGGTGAGAGAGGGGGCTGGGGAGAGAGTGCAAGGAACCGAAGGGACTGCGCTTGAGGGACTGAGTGCTCCTTCTTCTCTTCTCTCTTTAGATTCGTGCACCCCTTGCCCGTCCCCCTCTGCGGGCACGCCGTGGCCATCTGGAGTGGTGGGATCTACGTCTCCGGAGGCTGCACAGGGATATACCATGTTCTCCGGGATTTCTTCTATTACGATCCGGTGGCTGGCTCCACGGCACTCGCTCCCATGACTCACGTCCGGGGGGGCCACGTGATGGAGGCCCTGGGGGACCGGCTGTATGTGGCCGGGGGCCTTGGCCATGGGGAGCGAGGTTATATGGACCAGAACGCCTGTGAAGTGTACAGTCCCACCGAGGACTCGTGGACTGATATTGTACCCCTCAGCCACGCCCATGTGGTGGCCACCTCTGTCGCCTTTCAGGGGGAGCTGTACGTGCTCGGGGGCTACTCCTACGACACCTACAAGGACACCCACCTGGTGCACTGCTACAACCCCAAGACTGACCGCTGGGTTAATCTGGGCACCATGCCCAAGGCGTACACCGACACCAAGGCCTGCGTGCTTTCTGTGCCTGCACACCTGAGAGAGGGGACACCTGAGGTGTAAGAGGAGCCTCACTACAGCTCTGCCAGTGCACCTCCCTCCTGCCCTACTGCCCCACAGCACCCCCTGCTATTCCAGTGCTGAGACCCTCACACACAGCTCTGCCAATGCACCTCACTCCTGCTCTGCAGTGCCCCCTGCTATTCCAGTACTGAGACCCTCACACACAGCTCTGTGGATGCACCTCACTCCTGCCCTGCAGCACCCCCTGCTATTCCAGTACTGAGACCCTCACACACAGCTCTGCCAATGCACCTCACTCCTGCCCTGCAGCACCCCCTGTTATTCCAGTACTGAGACCCTCACACACAGCTCTGCCAATGCACCTCACTCCTGCCCTGCAGCACCCCCTGCTATTCCAGTACTGAGACCCTCACACACAGCTCTGCCAATGCACCTCACTCCTGCCCTGCAGCACCCCCTGCTATTCCAGTACTGAGACCCTCACACACAGCTCTGCCAATGCACCTTACTCCTGCCCTGCAGCACCCCCTGCTATTCCAGTACTGAGACCCTCACACACAGCTCTGCCAATGCACCTCACTCCTGCCCTGCAGCACCCCCTGCTATTCCAGTACTGAGACCCTCACACACAGCTCTGCCAATGCACCTCCCTCCTGCTCTGCAGTGCCCCCTGCTATTCCAGTACTGAGACCCTCACACACAGCTCTGCCAATGCACCTCACTCCTGCCCTGCAGCACCCCCTGCTATTCCAGTACTGAGACCCTCACACACAGCTCTGCCAATGCACCTCACTCCTGCCCTGCAGCACCCCCTGCTACTCCAGTACTGAGACCCTCACACACAGCTCTGCTAATGCACCTCACTCCTGCCCTGCAGCACCCCCTGCTATTCCAGTACTGAGACCCTCACACACAGCTCTGCCAATGCACCTCACTCCTGCCCTGCAGCACCTCCTGCTATTCCAGTACTGAGACCACCACACAGAGCTCTGCCAATGCACCTCCCTCCTGCTCTGCAGCACCCCCTGCTATTCCAGTACTGAGACCCTCACACACAGCTCTGCCAATGCACCTCACTCCTGCCCTGCAGCACCTCCTGCTATTCCAGTACTGAGACCACCACACAGAGCTCTGCCAATGCACCTCCCTCCTGCTCTGCAGTGCCCCCTGCTATTCCAGTACTGAGACCCTCACACACAGCTCTGCCAATGCACCTCCCTCCTGCCCTGCAGCACCCCCTGCTATTCCAGTACTGAGACCCTCACACACAGCTCTGCTAATGCACCTCACTCCTGCTCTGCAGTGCCCCCTGCTATTCCAGTGCTGAGACCCTCACACACAGCTCTGCCAATGCACCTCCCTCCTGCTCTGCAGTGCCCCCTGCTATTCCAGCTCTGACAATCCCCACCTCAGCCACACACACACACACACATACCCCCAACCACACACACCCTCACCCTCACCCACCCCCACAGACACACACACAGAGTGCTCTGCTAATACATCTGAGCACAGCCTCTGTTGAGTAAAGACTTGAGTTTGTTCATTGTGTGCATCTTGTATCATTTTGGGACTGGGTGGGAAATCGTCAGGAGCCATCCCAAAAAAAAACAAAAAAAACCCATCAGCCAGCGCTTTTAGCGGCCCAATCTCTGCAGTGGCCTTCCGACACTCTGCTGCTCTGCTTCCACCACCGCACCTGTACCGTTTTGGACCCCATCCAAGCAACGGCGGCTGCAGCAGCTTTTGTATGGGGGTGGGACGGGGGGGGGGGGGGGCACACAGGGACAGGGTGAGTTTCAGGGAGGGCAGGCAGACGCCCCTAAACTTATTTTTTCTGATATAATTTGCACACGATACTGCAAGCAAGCATCAACCAAGCAGATTCAAATGGCAGGAAGGGAAATCAGCTTCCAGTAAGCCCCTATGTTATAGGTAAATATTTGAAGCACAAATTAGGCAGGACGAAACAGACCTATTACACTTCATTTGTAACCTATCATTAAAGCCATCCGATGTACCTGAAGACTGGAGGATAGCTAATGTAACCCCGATATTTAAAAAGGGCTCCAGGGGTGATCCAGGAAACTACAGACCATTGAGCCTGACTTCAGTGCCAGGAAAAATAGTGGAAAGTGTTCTAAGCATCAAAATCACAGAACATATAGAAAGACATGGTTTAATGGAACAAAGTCAGCATGGCTTTACCCAGGGCAAGTCTTGCCTCACAAATCTGCTTCACTTTTTTGAAGGGGTTAATAAACGTGGATAAAGGTGAACCGGTAGATATAGTATACTTGGATTTTCAGAAGGCGTTTGACAAAGTCCCTCATGAGAGGCTTCTAGGAAAAGTAAAAAGTCATGGGATAGGTGGCGATGTCCTTTCGTGGATTGCAAACTGGCTAAAAGACAGGAAACAGAGAGTAGGATTAAATGGGCAATTTTCTCAGTGGAAGGGAGTGGACAGTGGAGTGCCTCAGGGATCTGTATTGGGACCCTTACTTTTCAATATATTTATAAATGATCTGGAAAGAAATACGACGAGTGAGGTAATCAAATTTGCAGACGACACAAAATTGTTCAGAGTAGTTAAAACAGAAGCAGATTGTGATAAATTGCAGGAAGACCTTGTGAGACTGGAAAATTGGGCATCCAAATGGCAGATGAAATTTAATGTGGATAAGTGCAAGGTGATGCATATAGGGAAAAATAACCCATGCTATAATTACACAATGTTGGGTTCCATATTAGGTGCTACAACCCAAGAAAGAGATCTAGGTGTCATAGTGGATAACACATTAAAATCATCGGCTCAGTGTGCTGTGGTGTTCAACAAAGCAAACAATACTAGGAATTATTAGGAAGGGAATGGTGAATAAAACTGTGGATGTCATAATGCCTCTGTATCACTTCATGGTGAGAACGTACCTTGAATACTGTGTGCAATTCTGGTTGCTGCATCTCAAAAAAGATATAGTTGCACTGGAGAAAGTACAGAGAAGGGCGACCACAATGATAAAGGGGATGGAACAGCTCCCCTATGAGGAAAGGCTAAAGAGGTTAGGGCTGTTCAGCTTGGAGAAGAGACAGCTAAGGTGGGATATGATAGCGGTCTACAAAATCATGAAAGGACTTGAACAGGTAAATGTAAATCAATTATTTACTCTCTCACACAATAGGACTAGGGGGCATTCCATGAAGTTAGCAAGTAGCTCATTCAAAACAAATTGGAGAAATTTATTTTTCACTCAAAGCATAATTAAGCTCTGGAATTCATTGCCAGAGGATGTGGTTAGTGCAGTTAGTGTAGCTGGGTTTAAAAAAGGTTTGGATAAGTTCCTAAAGATGTCCAAAAACTACTATTAATCAATAAGGAATAGTAATTTGGGATCCTTTAAATGTTTGGGTACTTGTGACTTGGATTGGCCACTGTTGGACACAGGATGCTGGACTTGATGGACCCTTGGTCTGACCCAGTGTGGCATGTTCTTATGTTCTTATGATACGAATGTGCATTCGTTCTAAACGAATTTGCAAAATGCAACGAGTAAAGGGCGATTTGTTTCATTCAGGGGCCAGGAAACAAACTGAGGGGGGCCCCTGAATGAAGTCTTATTCATTTAATTCATTTAAAATTTCTGATGGGGCCTAGGCCGAGGCATCGGGATCAGGCTCCCAAGCCTTGGCTTTGCGTAGAGCCTAAGCCGAGGTCGCAGCCAACCTGCTTTGGCCTGGGCCTAGGCCTTTCCAGCAGATCTTCACCGGACCGGGTTAAGTGGGGGACGGTGGGGGGGGGGGGGGGGATCCTGGCTTTGGCATTTTTCCAGGTGGGAGGGACGGGTGATGGGGGTCGGGAGACCCTGTTTCTTTTTTGCTTGTTTGTTTGGTTTTTTTCCTTTGATTCAAACAAACGAATCGAAATTTGTGGGGGGGGGGGGGGGGGGGGGGGAGGAAAGCTCGCGAGAATGAACCAAAAAACAAAAAGAATTTTTTTTTACCCCTGCAAACATACCGCTGCTTGCGTTTGAGCTAGCACAGCCTCGTCTTGGAATCCAGTAAGAGGATACGGAGCAAACTGGGACAAGACAACCCCTAGTCGGGTTACGAAAGCCAAGGCCCTGCTGTTGTTCATCCAAGTGTCTGGTTGATGAAGTGGGAAATCGGTGAGAAGGAGGAGGACAGAGCTGGAATATGTGGGCGCAAATATCTCTAGCAGCTGGATCCGCATGCTCATATGCAATGCCGTAAAGCACTTAACCGCTATTTCAGGGTCAAAGGCTCTGGGGAGTCTCGTTCCCCTTGCCCATATGGCACTGTTTCTTGGGCCTTCATCATGCATAGCGTCACTCAAACAAGTCTTCATTGGATGCCGGCTACAAAAACATCCGTTCATGGCCTGCAACTGATGGAAGAGACGTCAACAAACTATTATTAACCAAGTAGACGTAAGGAATAACCATTACATATAACTGCATGATAGCAGCATGGGATCTTCTTACTGTTTGGGATCCTGCTAGGAACTTGTTGGCTCTGACCCGGGGAGCTAATCTCACTGAGGTCTACACTGGGGGGCTACCTGAGGGGCTTGTCGCCTGCATGCCCACAAGGCTACCTTGGGGGCTTACCCAATGTAAATACGCACAATTACTGGGCTTATACCTGGGGGCTTGAACCCAGGAGCTTATCCCCTACACAAATGGCCACTCACAATTACAGGGATTATACCTGGGGGCTTGAACCAAGAAGCTTATCCCTGACACAAATAGCCACACACAAACTTGGATTCAGTACATCACGGCACCAGGTACTTAGGAAAGTAAGTTTATTTGAGCAATAGGAGGATAGGACAAATACAATCAGATCATACAGAGGAAGTAATGGTAGATAATAACAATTACTACTTATGTATAAAAGGGTTACACGTATCCAAAGGATCCGCTTGTGCTATCACATTCAGAAGTATGCTCTCTCTCTCTCTCTCGCTGTAATTTCTCCTTATTCACTAAATGCTTGGGAAACGCAGCCATGTTCCCTCCCGCTGAGTTCTTATCAAGCTCAGGTGCAGCTGTGTGGCCTTCACTCTCTCTCTCTCAGGCTTTAGTATCAGTTAATTGCTTTCTTTCTCATCATAGGCCTACTGGAATAACTAAAATAAACAGACTCTTGCCTGTTTGTAAGCATTTCACAGTGCAAAACAGCAAATATGAGTTCACTCAGAGGTTGGCCTGTGGCCTTCAAACTATTCTGTGTCTGGGTGAGAACTCTGAAACCGCACGGCCCAACCTCCAGGCACATCCTCAGCCAGAGTAACAAAAAATGACCCCAGCACCGGATTGGAAACAGGATGCCGGGCTTGACCCAGTATGGGGAATTCTTATGCTCTTATAATAAAAGAATTCGCTTTAAAGACCTTTTCACCTCTTCAAGTAGATTTGGGTGCTTGTTTATTTATTTTTTAAAAAATCTACATCCCGCTCTCCTCCGTAGTGCAAAACAGGTTGGGGGAGGGGGGTACAACGAGAAAAGCGTAAAAATAAAACGCTAAACACAGCACAGAAAAGTGAAACGTGCATTTCCTTCGTTTGCAACGTTTTTCCACCTTTGGATCCTCTTCAAACCCACGCGTTACCGCCGGCGTAACACCTTGCAAAGGGTCCGGGTTTCTGGACCGAATGCTCCGGCCCCAGCTAGAACAGAAGGCGTTACCTGTGGATCATCCTCGTAAGTGCAAAGACCGTGCAATCAGGACCTAGGAAGGGAGCACAGATTTGCTTTAAAATCATGGGCAGTTCTCGGAAGCAGGATTTCTGCTGTTTGCAGTAGAATAACTTTGAAATTTCGGGGGTGATGGGAGGAGGCACGCGTAGAGTGGATTTTATCTTTTCTTTAGTTTGCATTTCGATGGACTTTTTTTTTTTTTTTTGTCTGCGGCTGTCTTCCCATCAGCCATAGCTGCGTTGAAGTTCTCTCCCTGAGATCTTGCACTGTATCCATCAAAAAAGAGGCAGCAAGTTGAGGCCCCCATGGTCTGACGTCTTCTGCAAGTAAATCCGGCGCCCACTGTAAGCTGGAAAAGGACCTCGCCACGAAAAAAATTCAGACAGAACCCAAAGTGAAAAAGTCTTTCTGATTCAAAATGCCCCCTGCCCGTCTTGCCCACAAGAATTTCACTTCCAATATCCTACCTCTCCCTTGCAGCTGATGAACAAGGATAAAGCGATTTGCAACAATTCCTATGTTTTGTTTGCTTGTTTGTTTTTACAGAGATCAATGGATAAGATCATAGAAATGCAATGGCAGAAAAGCACCATGTGGCCCATCCACGCCAACCGCTCAGCTCTGCAGCGCCTGCCGCTCCCTCCCAGCCCCCAGTGAACAGAGAGCGTCTGAGAGTCCCTCTGCCGCACGCTGGGCTCGCACAACATCAAGGGTTTCCATTGATTTATTTAAAAGCATTTTCCAATCCCGCGGATCCTCCACGTTATTGTTCACAGAGGGGAAGGAAGAACACTCGTAATGCAATCGATGGGAAATTATACATAAAATGACATTAAGACATCTCACGTGACAAGCAGAATGACCGGCTACGACAAAAGCATAATATTGCCCTCCAGCCCAGTCTCTGACAGACACTGAGAGGTTTACTGGAAGAAAAAAAAAGGTGTTTGTCTTTTATTATCTAAAGGACAAATAGTTTCGAGCACCAAGGAGGGGAAGGTGGCAGAGAGCCAAGGAGTGAGGCGTGAGAGCAAACATTCAGGGAGGAGAGGGGGCAGAAAGAACCAGGGAGGAGAGAGGCGTGGAGGTAGGAATGGGGGGCTCAGAGGGAGGACACGGAGATGGGCCGGCTGTTGATGGGTAGGAGAGGGCAGCCAGAGGAGGAAGGAGAGGCAGGCAGTGGAGGGCCTGGGAGGCAAAGAGAGAGGAGGGAGAGAGAAAGGGTGTGGGCAATGGGCTGGTGGCAATAGAGTTATCAGCTACCTCCATCTTTTCAGTGCAGGCTGATCCACTACTGGATTTCACCTCCACTGTAAACTCTGGGATGGATTTGTGGATCCCGTTTCTTTCTTAAAAAGAAGCAAGGACTCCTGAGTCCTAACATGCAAAGACCACCAGTCCCAGCATGCAGAGGGGCGGGGACCACCAGTCCCAGCATGCAAAGACCACCAGTCCCAGCATGCACAGGGGCAGGGACCACCAGTCCCAGCATGCACAGGGGCGGGGACCACCAGTCCCAGCATGCAGAGGGGCAGCGCCTGTGCTTGTGTGCTGAGAGGTGAGGAGGCAGAGCCCTCTCCCTGCAGGGAGTGCTGCAAACCTCCCCGGCAGCTGCCAGGGGGCCGGGCTCTCTCCCAGCAGAAAGCTGCAGTCACTTCCTGCCTCGCCCAGCTCCAGCCTGAGCGCAGCTCCTCTCTCCCTGCTCCTGCGGCGCCCTCTCTAACCCCCCACCTCTCTTAGCAACCCCTCCCCCACTGCCTCTTCGCAGCCCTTGACACTACCCCCCCCCCCCCGCCTCCTTTCCCCCTCCCCCTTCCACCAGCTGATATCCCTTCCCCAGCTCCTGTCAGACCTTTCCCTCACTACCATCCCTGGCAGCCCCCTGCTCTCCCCTGGTAATCCCCTTCCACCTGCCCCCCCCCCCATGACACCGTCTCCTCTCTCTCCCCCCCTCACAGGGATAAGAGAGAGAGAACAGGTGCGCAGACGAGCCCCCCCCTCCCCCACACGACAGGTAAGGGCAGGTCTCCTCCCTCAGCTGTGGGGCTGGGTTGCTGACGGGATCGTCATTAGGTCCGGGGTCAGAGGCAGAAGGAGGGCTGCAGGCACTGCTTATATCCTGGATAAAGACCAGAATAACTTTTTTTGAGAGGGAGGGGGGTGGATTTCTCTGTTAGGATTGTGTCCTGATTTGGAGGGGTATCTGGGAGATATTTTGCATCAGGAGCCCAGGGGATGGGGGGGTGAGGAGTAGAAAATAAGATCCTGGTGGCCCCCCCCCCCCTCCCTCCCTCACACTCACCACGTGACGTGGACTGATTCTTGCTCACGCTTCTCCTTAATTTTTCCCCCATCAGGTGTAATCGGAGATCCTCTCCCGGGGCCATGGCAAGCAAGTGCCCAGCCTCGGCCCTTGGGGCCTCCCCCCAGCGGCCTCCTCTCCTCTCTACCGAAAACCGAATCCTGATGGCGGACAGCCTGCTGGGGGGGCCCTGCCTGGGGGCCACGTTTCAGGACCTGAGCGCCAGCCTTGCCTCGCCACGTCTGGAGCTCCCCCGGAGCCTGCGGGGGCCGGTGACGGAGCTCCACAGCGCCCTGGCCCTGGCGAGGGCATCTCCCTGTCCCCTGGTGCTGGCTGGGGGGCTCCTGGGAGACCTGGACACCAGGAACAGGCTCCTGGGGGCGGGGTCTTCACTGGAGAGAAGCAGGGACACGCAGGACCCTGGGGGCCCGACGGCCCCGACTGCCAGTGCGGCCCCCGAGCCTGCACCTGTGACCTTGGAGAAGGCGTCTGATGCCTGTGCCACTGCCTCCCTGGGGGCCTACGAACCTGGAAAGGTAAGAGGAGACGTAAAGAAAAGAGACGGGGAGAGTGAGGCAGATGGGAAGACAGGGGGGATCCTGGAAGGCAAACCTAGAACAGGCGATGATGGGGAGAGGAAGAGAGCGAGGGAGAAAGAAAGGGAGGGCAGATGAAACATGGGGAGGGGGAAATAGATTTGTGTGGTGTCGGGGAGTGGGGGGGGGGGAGAGGAGAAGATGGAAGGAGGGCGAGATGAGGGGGTGACAGGTGGACAGAGAGATGTGGGGAGGGGCTGACACACAGGATGAGATGTGGAGGGAGGGAGGGGGGATGCCCCATTTTTATTTTTCTCAATTTATATTTCGCTCTTTCCGGCTAAGAAAGATACAAACACAATTCATTAAGACAATTTCTATATATCTGATGATTTTCAGATTAACTTTCTTATTGATAATGATAGGTCCGATCAGTATGTAAGTCACGTCATTCGATTCGTAGGTCATTCCATGATATTTTCTGTATGCCATTTACACGATTATTGTGCTTGCATACATTCTCCTTTTGATAATGTTGTTCACATGCTTACTGTGTTTGTATACACTCTTCTTTTGTTCATGGTCATTTAATAAACATTACATTACAAAAAAACAAACAAACAAAAAAACAAATAACGTAAAACAAAATAAAAAACATTTTTGAACAATAAATCTGCAAGTAACAGAACAAAGTGAACTTATTAAAATACTAAAACTAAATTAAAAAACTGAAATCGAAATCACGTATCCGAATTAAAAGCTTGCTTGAAAAAGAAAGCTATGTCATGCTTTTCTAAAAGTCAGAAAACACTCGATGTTCCTGGTCTCGTCAGGGCGGCTAGTCCATAGCTATGGACCGGCTGCACAGAAAGACCGCTCTCGCTCTCGCATGCTCTCGCTCGCTCTCGCGCTCTCTTTCTCGCTTTCGCTCTCTCTCGCTCTCTCTTTCTCTCTCGTCCCGTCGAGCCTGGCTTGTTTCACCGATGCTTTTTCTAATAGGGTCCGTCCTGTTGACCTTGCCTGGCTCTCGTGTGCTTCGCTCCCCAGGAGTCCGAGGACCTGTCGGAGGCGTCTGCCGCGATGCCCGAGTACGACCTGCACTTGGCAGAGATGGATCTGGGGCCCCCGGCAGGTGCGGAGGGTCCTGATTTTTCCCAGTGCCTTCCCGACCTTGAGGAGCAGCTGAGTGAGAAAAAGGTAAAGGGCTCCGGCGACCGCCTGAGCTTGGGGATAAGGGGAAGCAGAGCCCCGGGCAAGGAGGGATTTCCTTACCTGATGATTTCCTTTTCCATTAGTCCTGCTACACCAGTCCAGCCATGACAAGTGGGGTTCCCGTCCCTACCCGGATCAGTCCAGACTCCTGGGTTTTGCCTCCCTGCCAGCAGATGGAGACAGAGAGCGCTTCACTTGCACTGGTACATAACCCGGGGTGCCACCTGCAGTCCCTCAGTATCTCTCTGCCTCCAGCAGATGGTAAAGGTGCAGTCCCTGCAGTCTGAAAAAAAAAAAAGGGATAGAAAATTAAAATCTGTTGATTTACCCTCTCAGGAGGTTGCTAGGCCCTGGTGGGGCTATCCCTCCTGGTGTTGAGGAGTACGAGCAGGGGGGGGGGGGGGGGGTCTGGCTCGAGCTGTTGCCGCCCGGAGGTGCGGTGTATAACTGGTGGGGGGGGGCCAATTCCCTCTGCCCCAGGAGAGTCCGGCAGCTCTTCTGTCAGGGACGTATTCTCGTCTTTTCTTCTGTCTCAGTAAAGTTATTTAATTAAAAAAAAAAAAAACAAAACCAACTAAACTCCTCGGCCCAGCTCGACCAGGGAACCCCCGCAGGGTTTGGGAGCAGATCGCGGGTTCTCACTTCTGGCCATAGCCAGCGGCCCGGGCCCGGGGCAGGGGTCTGACCTGCTGCCGCGCTACTCCAGTCCTCCCTGCCGCCTGCTGGAGGCAGAAAATAACCGGGACCCCCCGCTGCCGGCACCACCTCCCACGAAGTCACGGAGGAACGCGGTGCTGTCTGCCTCCAGCAGCGGGTAAGGGGGGGGGGGGGGCATAACCCACTGGTCAGGGCCGGACTGGTGTGGCAGGACGAGGTGGAAGTGGGTTTTATTGTACTGGCCGGGCCTGCTCTTACAAGGATCCCGGGCAGCTCTGCCCATACATTTCCCTGAGACTGACTCCTGGATTTTTCTCCTCTCTTTCTGTCCTTTGTCTGTGTGTGTGTGGGGGGGGGGGGGGGGGGATTTTGGGGGCTCCTCAGCTGGCCCTGATCAGTGCCGTGTGCTGCTCGCTGGTGGAGGTCCCGGATTTCAGGGACTCCGAGGACCCCGTGCGCAAGGAGCTGGAGAAGATAGCGGAGGACGTGGCGGAGGCCGACCCCGAGTTTATCTTGAAGGTGAGACGTTGAAGCCATGTCCGGGGGGGGGGGGGGGGGAAGGTGAGGAGTTGCCTCTGCAGTTTGTCCCCTGTGCAGAGCTGAAAGAAAGTTTCAAGGAGGGGAGAGGCTGTGTTGGAGGACCTTGCCTTGTGCTGATAAGAGCAGGAGCTAAGGGGACCCTGCGACCACAGGGAGTCACTGTCAGGCTGATGAGAGGTTGCCCTGCTTGCTTGGCTCCGTGTCCTAGGGAACAGGCTAATCCAGTCCTGGCTTTACCCTTTTGACTGACCCCTTAACTCACCTAAGAGAGTCAACACCACAAGAGGATTGGGTTAAGCTTGTTCTCAGCATTTGGGGCCAGGTGGCCACCTGGGGAGGAAGTGGTGTGCAGTCGAGTCCGCTCTGCCCCACGTAGGAGGCTCTCTTTTGCCGATAAGAGGGTGTCCGCTCCGTGTGGCGCGCGCGGGGGGTGGGAGACGACGACGCGTCCTCCTCCCTCACGCTGGGTGCCCGGTTCTCTTTCAGGTGGCCCTGTACACCCGGCAGGAGCTGAATATCCGCAGCACCGCTAACTTCCTGCTGGCCCTGGCGGCCAGGATGCCAGGCCACGCGCCCGCACCTCCGCAGGTACTTCTGCGCCGCCGTGCAGCTCCCTGCTGACTGGATGCAGATCCCGGAAATCTACCAGGTAGGGGGGCCGGGCGCGTCTCTCTCTGTGGGTCCCACGTTCGCTGCGCTTGGGCTGGCTAAGGTCTTCGGAGAAACGCCGGGATTTGGAAATCCCGCTGACCAGGCCGCCCCCTAACAGAGCGGCCTTATCCAGCCAGGTCAGCTTGTTTTCTGCGTAAACGTAGCCGGATAGGGCAGCCGAAGAGCCCGGGCCGCCAAATATTCCAGGTAACTAAGGACCCAGATTCATTAAGGATTTTCTCCCATTTTGTGTCTGAGGGGAAAAACCCTTAGTGAATCAGGTCCTTAGCTGGATAAGTTTTTTCCGATTAACTTTGCGAGCCGGCCAGTGGCTGAAAGCTCATCTCCGAAGGCCTCTGGTCTGGAGGGAGGCCTGGCGGTCACTTAAGGGCGGGGGGTGGCAGTGAGGAGTCAGACCTGTTTAACCCCCCTCCCGCCCCCTTTTCCCTGCAGAACCTGGCAGGGCAGGCCTGGAAGCCCCTGTCCCTCCCCTCGTGTCTTCGCAGGGCCATGGAGGACAAGTTCCGTCAATTTGATGAATATCAGCTGGCAAAGTACAACACCCGGGCAGATCGTGGGAAGAAACCGCCCAAGAAACGTGACGTCCCGAAGCCGGTAAGGGAGAGATTTGCGACTGTGTGTGTGGCCGGTAAGGGAGAGACTGTGTGCGTGTGTGTGTGTGTGTGTGTGGCGGGTAAGGGAGAGACTGTGTGCGTGTGTGTGTGTGTGTGTGGCGGGTAAGTGAGAGACTGTGTGTGTGTGTATGGCTGGTAAGGGAGAGACTCTGTGTGTGTGTGTGTGTGTCTGGGGCCGGTAAGGGAGAGACTGTGTGTGTGTGTGTGTGTGTGTGTGGCGGGTAAGTGAGAGACTGTGTGTGTGTGTGTGGCGGGTAAGTGAGAGACTGTGTGTGTGTGTGTGTGTGTGGCCAGTAAGGGAGAGACTGTGTGTGTGGCCGGTAAGGGAGAGACTGTGTGTGTGGCCGGTAAGGGAGAGACTGTGTGTGTGTGTGTGTGTGGCGGGTAAGTGAGAGACTGTGTGTGTGTGTGTGTGTGTGGCGGGTAAGGGAGAGACTGTGTGTGTGTGTGTGTGTGTGTGTGTGTGGCCGGTAAGGGAGAGACTGTGTGTGTGTGTGTGTGTGTGTGGCCGGTAAGGGAGAGACTCTGTGTGTGTGTGTGTGTGTGTGTGTGTGTGTGTCTGGGGCCGGTAAGGGAGAGACTGCGTGTGTGTGTGTGTGGCCGGTAAGGGAGAGACTGCGTGTGTGCGCGGCCGGTAAGGGAGAGACTGCGTGTGTGTGTGTCTGTCTTGAGTCTCTTGTGTGAATGATCTGCGTCTCTCTGCCTCTGGGTGCACATCCCAGTCACTGTCTCTCTGGACTACTCTCTCGGTTTTGCCAATTCTCAGGAATAAATGCTTTCTGTACAGGTAATGCTGTGATGTCTCTAACCTCCCCTCCCTTCCTCTATGCTCTCTCTGTCTGCAGAAGCAACCGCCTGAGCAGCGAAGATCCCGGTACCTCCAGTCCGCAAAGGTTCTGGGATTCGCCTTGAATGCGTTCCAGAAGCAAGTGAGCGCTGCCTCGTATCCTGCACCTCACGGTTTCGGGCGCGAGACTCCCGCCTGCCTCTGCTGGGAGAGGGGAGGGGGCCCCGGCCGGATGGTGCCGCAGTACGAGAGAGCGTGGCGGAGATTGGGGGTGGGGGGAGGGAGTCCCGGAAAGCCTGGAGCGCTCTCACCGTCCTCTCGTGTCCCCCGCAGGCCGACGCTCAGCCCTGGACCCTGGACCCCAAGTGTAAGACGGCGAAGCGTAGTTCACGGAAGGAGAGATTCAGCATGAAGAAGCTGATCCATCGTCTGCACATCCGGGAGCCGGCGAGGCTCGTCATGTGCCTGCTGGGGTGCAGGTAGCCAGCCCGCGTCGCTGCTTCCACCGCGCGCACGCGCTCGCTCTCCCTCCCTCCCTCCCTCTGGAGCGCCATATACTGACCCGTGTGCCTGTCCCTCTCGTCTCCCTCTGTCTCAGGTATCCCTCGGACCTCTCCTCCTTCTCCCGCAGCCGTTTGCCGGGCCCCTGGGACTCTCGTCTTTCGGGAAAGAGGATGAAGCTGAAACAGCCTGAGACCTGGGAGAGACAGCTGAGCCTGCGGGGCAACGTCTGGTCTGCCTGGCACGAGCTGATAGGTATGAGAGAGAGAGAGAGTGCCCCTCACAAATCACTGTCCCTGATAGAGAGAGAGAGAGAGTGCCCCTCACAAATCACTGTCCCTGATAGAGAGAGAGAGAGAGTGCCCCTCACAAATCACTGTCCCTGATAGAGAGAGAGAGAGTGCCCCTCACAAATCACTGTCCCTGATAGAGAGAGAGAGAGTGCCCCTCACAAATCACTGTCCCTGATAAAGAGAGAGAGAGTGCCCCTCACAAATCACTGTCACTGATAAAGAGAGTGAGAGAGAGTGCCCCTCACAAATCACTGTCCCTGAGAGAGAGAGCGCCCCTCACAAATCACTGTCCCTGAGAGAGAGAGAGCGCCCCTCACAAATCACTGTCCCTGAGAGAGAGAGAGTGCCCCTCACAAATCACTGTCCCTGATAGAGAGAGAGTGCCCCTCACAAATCACTGTCCCTGATAGAGAGAGAGAGAGAGTGCCCCCTCACAAATCACTGTCCCTGATAAAGAGAGAGAGAGAGAGTGCCCCTCACAAATCACTGTCCCTGATAAAGAGAGAGAGAGAGTGCCCCTCACAAATCACTGTCCCTGATAAAGAGAGAGAGAGTGCCCCTCACAAATCACTGTCGCTGATAAAGAGAGTGAGAGAGAGTGCCCCTCACAAATCACTGTCCCTGAGAGAGAGAGCGCCCCTCACAAATCACTGTCCCTGAGAGAGAGAGAGTGCCCCTCACAAATCACTGTCCCTGATAAAGAGAGAGAGAGAGAGAGAGTGTGCCCCTCATAAATCACTGTCCCTGATAGAGAGCGAGAGAGTGCCCCTCACAAATCACTGTCCCTGATAGAGAGCGAGAGAGTGCCCCTCACAAATCACTGTCCCTGATAGAGAGAGATAGAGAGTGCCCCTCACAAATCACTGTCCCTGATAGAGAGAGATAGAGAGTGCCCCTCACAAATCACTGTCCCTGATAGAGAAAGATAGAGAGTGCCCCTCACAAATCACTGTCCCTGATAGAGAGAGATAGAGAGTGCCCCTCACAAATCACTGTCCCTGATAGAGAGAGATAGAGAGTGCCCCTCACAAATCACTGTCCCTGATAGAGAGAGAGAGAGAGTGCCCCTCACAAATCACTGTCCCTGATAAAGAGAGAGATAGAGAGTGCCCCTCACAAATCACTGTCCCTGATAAAGAGAGAGAGAGAGAGTGCCCCTCACAAATCACTGTCCCTGATAAAGAGAGAGTGCCTCTCACAAATCACTGTCCCTGATAGAGAGGGAGAGAGAGAGAGAGTCCCCCTCACAAATCACTGTCCCCGATAGGGAGAGAGAGCATGAGAGATGGCCACCCGCGCTGCTGGACATGCAGTCCCATGGCTGGACAGACGCGCCCGCGACCTGACTGCCTCTGAGTGGGGGAACGTCCTTTCTCCAGATCACAGGAAGCTGCCGTTCATGGCCATGCTCAGGAACCTAAGGAACATGATCAAAGCGAGGATCAGCTCCGAGCACCACGCCAAGATCATTGCGAGATTGTCTAAAGAGGTAAGAACGCAGCCCCGGGGTGGGAGACGCCCGGATGTCCCTGAGGAGGTGTCGCCCCCCCTGACCGGAGGTACAGGAATATTCTCTGGGTTGGGGAGGGGGGAGGAGGTCCATCTCCTGAGGGAGGTGCTCCGGTTTTCCCGAGGCGCTGTGTGAGTGAGATTGGGGGAGGGCGTTGTCTCCCACTCTGTCCCTCCACCCTTGTCCTTACCACTCTTGTCGCGCCTCTCTCCCCCCCTCATCCAGGAGTCGGTCATTCGGAGCAGGCAGCTCCCTTTCCGCTTCCTCTCTGCGTATAAAGTGATTCAGGACATGGACGAAGAGCGGAAGAGAGCAGGTGAGAGCGAGGAGTATGGCCCCCTCCACCCTACGCGCGCACACACACACCCCCTCTATTTCCTGCCTCACTCCTTCCTTTTCTCCTCCCCTCCTGATCCACCATCTCTCTCCCCTCCCTTCCCGGTTCTCCCTTCCTGGTGGTCCTCTCCCCTTCTTCTCATTTCCTGCTGTGGCTGGCGACGCCGCCCGCCCCACCCCCACACTTAACCCCTACCTCAGGCACTTAACCCCTCTCTTTTTGCCTCTCAGAGGGCCCAATCCCCACCAGCCGAGAAATCTTGGCGACGATGTTTAAGAAGCGCGGCATGCACAACGTCGCCGCCGAAAAGGTGCTGTCGGACTTCAAGTGGGACCGGAGCAGCCGGAAGGCGGCCATGACGATGCCGGCCGTGCGCCGCCTGGTGATGAATACGAAGAACTGGTATTGGTGAGGTGGGGAGAGAGAGAAGCTGGAGGCTCGGGGGGAGGGAGGCCAGTGGCGTTTGCAGAGGTGAGGGGGAGATCTGGCTTCGGCGGCGGAAGATGTCCCGTGTGCCCGGTGTCGTCTTTCCCTGACCTTCCTGACACTTCCTGCTCCCTGTACGTACCCAGCTCAGTCCAGACTCCTGGAGGTTTTGCCTCCCCGCCAGCAGATGGAGACAGAGGGAGTTTCACCGACACCGTACGTAACCCCGGGTGCCAGCTGCAGCCCCTCAGTATTTCTCCGACTCCAGCAGGTTTCTCTGCATGAAATCTGCTGGGCAGCTACTGGGAAGTCGCCCACTCTTGCTAGGCGTTATCACATGGATGTCGGGGCTCTGGCTTCCATGTGCTTTAGTGGGAACGTTCTAGGAGCGGAACTCTCCACGTCCCACCTGAGTTAAGGGGAGCTTAGGTACATCCCAGGAGTCTGGACTGATCTGGGCACGTGCAGGGAAAGGAAAATTGGTTCTTACCTGCTCATTTTCGTTCCTGTAGTATCGCACATCAGTCCAGAGACCCACACATTCACTGGGGGGGGGGGAGGGTCTTCTGCTCGTACTTTTGCTTTGTATATAGTGCGAGTTGTTGGAGGTTTTTCAATGCTGATCACTTATTTTAAATTTGGGAAACGAGCTTTTCCATTGTCTTCTTGGGCAACTTCACCTTCTTCCGGCTCGTCGGAGGGGAGAGAGTTTGCTTAGAAATTTATGGTGGTTGCTGTCATCTTGGCTTGGATACAGGTCAATACTGAGGGACTGCAGGTGGCACAGCGGGTTATGTACGGTGTCGGTGAAACTCTATCTCCATCTGCTGGCAGGGAGGCAAAACCCAGGAGTCTGGACTGATCCGTGGTACTACAGGAACGAAAATTATCAGGTAAGAACCAATTTTCCTTTCCTTGCCTGCTGTTGCCCGTAGTAAAATACATAACGATAGCCGATTGGGCCACCCAGTCTGCTCGCTGTTCTCCCTCCATCAGGTTTTGGGTAGATGTGCATATAAATGCCTATACTTCAACACCCAACCCCCTCATTTCTTCTACCTGTTTCCCCCTCACCCACTGCCTGCTCTTACCACTGTGCTCCGTGTCTGTCCCACGTCAGCCGGGGTGTTCGTAGTGCTAAGCTGGCATTCGCCCTTAGGCTTCTTTCTCGCCCTCTCAACAGGAAGCCCTGATGTGAACACGCATGTGCTAGACGTGCTGCTGGTGGGACCTCTCTGGTACTGACACAGTCTTTCTCTCCCTGCCCTCCCTCCACCTTGAGATGGTCAATTTTTAATCTCTCCGTAACCAGCCTGGCTGTTTTGCCTTTTCTCAGTAACGCGCAGTACGACGACGCCTTGCTGAAGCGTTACCGTCAGGCCCTGGAGGCGGCCATACACATTTCTGCCCAGCACAATGTGCCTCCGCTCCCAGGCAGGATCCTGATTCTCTGTTGCGTGGACGCCACCATGAAGCAGCCGTGCGAAAAAGCTAATGACCTCTGCTGCCCTGATGTCATGGGAGAGGAGACGACAGGGAAGAAAGCTCCAATCACAGTATGGATATTCTGTCCTTGATGTCCCTTTCGTTCCTTCCTTTGCCCTACTCTGTACCCCTTTTCTGTACATGAGTAATCGTGTGTGGGTGTGTATTGTGTGGCTATAACTGAGTGTGTATGTTTCCTGTCCTCAGGTCCTGGAGCTGGCCCTGCTCCTCAGTTTGATGGTGCGCGGGGCCTCGGAGCATGCCTGGCTTGTTCTGTACAGCGCCAGTGCCTGTGAGGAAGCTTCCATCAACTCTGATTCCATCCTGGGGAGTGTGGGGCCACTACTGAAGCAGATTGAGGTAACCCCCCCCCCCCTCCCCACGCCTCGTGCATGCGTGCGCGCTGGCGCAGTCTCTGCCGCCCACTCGCACACCCAGTTCCCCCCCTGATGTCAGTCTCGCTGTTGCATGCCAGACGCTCGTAGAATTGCAGTCTCTCTCTGTCTCCTGTGTGCAGAATCTTGAGGGTTCCCTGCCCCTTTTCTTCTTAACAGGACAACGAGAAGTGGAACAACGGAAAGGCGCTGGGGTACAACCCGGTGACCCAGTACCTGCAGGACCTGGTGACCCATAAGGAAAAGGTATGGGGTAGCACCTGCCTCACCTCTTTCCCTCTCTCCAGCTGGCTGTCCCTTCCCCCTGGGTTTGCCATGTCTCGGGAGGGTGCTGTGTCACGCGGGGGAGGCTTTCTTGCACGCTGACTCTGTCTCCACCCCCTGTCCTGGGCTCGTTGCAGGTGGACAACTTCCTGATGCTGAGTCTGCAACCCCCAGACGCTACCTTCACCTCTGCCCTGCGCCTGTACAGGCAGCGTATCAACGCCGACGCGGTCTTCGTCAACATCCTGCCGGTGACGCCCTACAAGTAAATTCAGTACTGCTGCGCAGTCCCTGCCATCTCGTGGTTCGGCGCACGGCAGGAGGCTCTCGGCCCTTCTACCCGGTCCCTGCTTTCCCGATGCAGAAAGGGTTAGAGGGACACTCTCTGCGTAGTCCCTGCTGTCTCTCTCATGGCAGAACGTGTTAAAGGGGACACAATATGGGGTAGCTCTCTTTCTCCCCCCCCACCCCCCACTGACCTGACTTCTCTCCCACAGGGTTGACCGGTTGACCCCTGAGCACAGGAACGACATGACACTGTGTGGCTTTAGTGAGCAGATCCTGAGGTGAGTCCGTGGCTCTCTCCAACTCCACCGCCCTGGGCATGTTGCTGGCTGTGCCCTTGACACAACCTTCCCTCTCTCTTATTTTTTTCCCCTCCAGGTTCATTGCAGAGCGAGGAGGGGCCCGCCTTCTGCAGCACGTGGAGAAAATTGACGAGATTTATCGTATCCCCAAGCAAGAGGGGGCGCTGAGGAGAGCCGGAGCTGTGGAGGGTCTCTCTCACCCTGGGGCCTACGTCCCAAAGCTGAGGTCAGCGGTGCGGAGCGGGGGCCGTAAACTTCCAGAGGGCAGCCCCTGCCTGGGGGGGGGGGAGCTCTGTGATCCATAGGGGATGGTCTCTCCCGAGTTTTTCACCCGCGCTTCTCTCTTAGGTGGCGGAGCGTCCGTGTCTTCATCTCTTCCACCTTCCGTGACATGCACGGGGAGCGAGACCTCCTGATCCGCTGGGTCTTCCCCACGCTGAGGGCCCGGGCCGCCCAGCACTACCTCTCCCTGGAGGAGATCGACCTGCGCTGGGGGGTGACAGAGGAGGAGACCCGAGGGAACAGGTAGGTGCCGGGGGCTGCCCCTGACCCCCCCCAGCTATCTCTGTCTGCTGCTGGTAGGCACAGCTGGCTCTCCGCCTGCCGGAAGGAGAAGGAGACCCCGGCTTGGTTGAAGCATTCCTTCTCTCTCTCTCTCTCCTGCTGTTACAGACAGCTGTCTCTCTGCCTGTCGGAGGTGTCTCGCTGCCAGCTTTTTCTAGGAATTCTGGGGGAACGTTACGGGTACGTCCCGGACGACTACAACGTACCGGATGTGCCGGAGCACGAATGGGTGAGTGGGGCAGGGGGAGATTGTATAGTGTGGCTTTAAATCTTTTGCCTACTTGCCCTGTCTCTTTTCCTGTCTATGTTTGTATGCGTCTTTGTCTCTATCTCTAGCTTTTTTTTTTTTTTCTCTCTGCCTCTTTGTCTCACTTTTTATGCGCGTTTCGACTCTGCGGATGACCCAGGTTGTGAGTGATGCTGACACACACGCTCTCTCGCCTGTTCGTACCCCGGACGCCTGGGTTTTGCCTCCCCGCCGGAAGATGGAGACAGAGAAGAAAAGCTTTGCTGACGCTGTGCTTCTTAACCTAGAGCGCCACCTGCAGTCCCTCGGCATTTCTGCGTCTCCCAGCAGATGGCAGAGGTGCAAAACCTGCAGTCGGACGCTGGAAGAGGAAAATTGAATCATTTTGTTACTGAAGGAAACTTGACTCCCAGGAATGCTTAGGTCTGCCAAGGCCTCTCCTCCTGGTCTGAGCAGGGGTTCGGCGGCCCTCGCTGTGCTTCTGCCCTGGGAGAGAGGTCTGAAAGCCGCTTCCCTCGATCCCTCCTCCACCCTTCTAGTGTGCACTCCCGCTGTGGATCTTCGAGAACGCTGGCAGGGGAATATCTGATTTGTTTCTGTATTGGAAAAAAAACAAAGGGTAGCCTGTTTTGATCGCTGACTGGAACAAGGGGGTGGCTCCCTCGAGGGCAGGCCGAGTGTTTGCCCCGGGACGTATCTGGCCTTGGGTGGCCCTGACCTTGTGCTGAGCTCCCCGGGGATCGGGCATTTAAGTTCTGTAGTGCCGGGGTTATTGCTTCCGCTGAGCGTGGGAAGAAGAGTTCTGGGGGGGGGGGGGGGGCGGCGTTATCACGGGCCCCAGCTCAGCGCGGGCGGATGAGGGTTCGCGTGTCCGGCGCCAGGCTGTTCCACTGCGCACGGAAAGCCGTTTCCTCTAATGCCATGCCATTAACCCCCCCCCCCTCCCCATTCGGTGTGGAGGGGGAAGGCTGCCGGTGCAAGCAAATTATTATTACGGCATCATTGCGCCGGCTACCCGCTGGGAGCGGGAAGAGGCGTTCCCACCCCGTACAGGCAAATCCGGCTTGCCGCGCCATTGTTTTCGTTCCCGTGGAGAGTGGGAAGAAGAGGGGTTTTTTCGCGGTGGCGTGACGGTCGCTCCCGCTCCGCGTGGGCGGTTTTGCGTCGCGCGACGCCGGGGTGCTCGCTCCTGCTGGCCTGGCGGGAGGAGGCCAGCGGCGTCGGGGGGGGGGGGGGGGGTGGTGCAATCGGGCTTTCTCGGCGCGCGCAGGTGGAACTGACAAGCGCCGCTGAGAGCGGGGGAGGGAGAGTCCCGCGACACCATTGCCGAGTTTTCATTCCCTCGCCGTGCTTAGGTCTCGGGGCAGCAGAGTCGCGCAGTTCCCTAGTGGAGGTTCCCGCCAAGATTATCGCCCTCGGAAGTAGATGATTTTGAAGAGAGAGTGTGTTGTGAGCAGGTCTTTCTCAGACCGCTCTGTGCCTTTGGTGTGCAGATAGTATAGAAATTGTTTTTGGTTGGGAGTTGTCAGTCTCTGTTGACAAAGAGGCTGCAGTTCAGGAGACTCAACCTTTACCCTGCTCGGGGTGAAGTTGTTCATCTCATCTTGGCTTGGGTACAGGTCATACCTGAGGGACTGCAGGCGGCATGCTATGCTCACGTAGCAGTGTCAATAAAGCTTTTCTCTCTCTGTCTCCATCTGCTGGCAGGGAGGCAAAACCCAGGCGTCTGGACTGATCTGTGTTATTCCAGGAATGAAAATTAGAGGGTAAGAACCAATTTTCCTTTCTCGCTCCCCCCTCCCTCCCACAGCTGAGGTCCTATCCCAAGGGACGCTCCATCACCGAGCTGGAAATTATGCAGTTCCTCAACCAGGGTGGCAGCAGCGATCTTCCTCGAGCCTTTCTCTACCTCAGAGACCCTGCGTGCCTCAGGTACGGGGATTAGAACTCAAGCAGAGGGCGACTCCCACAGGGTCACAAATGGAATCTCAGTGACAGAGCTGGGCGATAGAACTGAGGCACGGCACGGGGCGGGGGGGGATATAATGATCGAGCAGGTCGTGTCACGCAGCCGCGCGCGCGACAGGCGCTGTGGTAACCTTTTCGGCCCTCCACACAGTTCGGTGCCGGACTGCTGGCGGAAGGACTTTGCCGCAGAATCGCCGGAGGCAAAGAGGACCATGGCGGAGCTGAAGAGCAGAGTGACTGCGCTCGGGCAGGCCACGTGCAGGGGGTAAGCGGGGAAATGGGGAGGGGGCGGGGTGGGCGGTGGCTCTTCGGGATCTGGCTTGGCTAAGGAGCTGCGTGGCTGCATCCTCAGGTACTCCTGTCGCTGGGGAGGCGTTGCTGGCGGGAAGCCCTTCCTTCAAGGGCTGGAAGATTTCGCTGCCTTGGTGCTGCAGGACATCTGGGGAGCCATAGAGAAGAACTTCGTTGAGGTCGGTTTACGAGAATCTTTGTCCTCTTTCCCTCCGCCTTCTCTTCTCCCCTCCCAGCCCCACCCCTCAAAATTGAAGCACGTGGTCTGCAGCTGGTTCGGGGCTGGGGGGGGGGGGAGGTCTGTGGAATATCGTTTTGTGAAAGGGGGCGCTAATTCTGGAATGGCACGAAGGACCCTAGTTTGTCAAATGCCCTGGTGCATCCCGTGCGGTGCCGTCGGCGTACACGGCGGCGGCGGGGGGGAGGGGTGGTCACAAGTGGTGTGGCATCCTTGGTGCTCTTATTTACGTGACTAGCCGAAGATCAGCAGGGGCTGGATTTGAACTCCCGCTCTGCAGGCGTCACGGCTCCAAGCAAACATCTGTAAACTTCCACCTGCTGCACAATCTGCCCTCCCCGCCCTCTTCCCAGCTTGTAACGAGGTCACCCCCCTCACTCCTCCCTTTCCCACCCGTAGGCGGAGCCTGAGGAGGAAGAGGCGGAGGCAGTGCAGGAGGCCTTCCAGGAGTACCAGCAGCGCCAGTTCTGCGCCAGGAGGAAGCAGCTTCTCGGCCTGGACAGCGGGGAGAGGCGGCCGGGTCAGGCGCAGAGAGGGAGGGTGATCCTCGTGAGCGGAGGGCCCAGCGAGGGGAAGACGGTCTTCATGGTGAGCAAAGACGCTGGAAGGGGGAAGGGGTTACGCAGCCGCTGACCTGCCTCTTCCCCTCCGAGCTCCCAGCCCCCCCCCCCTCCCCCGTTGCAGCTTCTCTCCCCTCCCCCCCCCCTACCTCTGACTGTGCCTCTCTGTGCTGTCGCACCTTCCTCAGGCCGGCCTGGCACACAAGCTGAGGTGCACCGCACGAGCCACGGAAGGCCACCAGAGCCCCGCCCCCTCCTGCGACGTAATTTTCCACTTCACCGACGCCAGTCCGGACGCTGGGAGCGCCGTCGCGATGCTGACGAGGGTCTGTGGCCTGCTCGGCAAGCGCCTCGAAAGAGAGGGCGACGTCCCCCGGACCTACAGGTGAGGGAGAGCTGCCCCTCCCACTTACCCCAATCTCTGCTGCCTCCGCCCCCCCGGTACCTGCCATATAACTGCACCCCCCCCCTCTATCCTCAGGGGCTTGGTGCGCGAGTTTGATTCCCTGCTGCAGTCGGCCTCCCGTGCCCTGCGGGGGTGCCAGACCCTGACGCTGCTCGTGGACGGAGCCGACCGCCTGCGCGGTGAGAGCGGAGAGCTCAGCTCCGATTGGATCCCGGAGGTTCTGCCGCAGGTGAGCGCGGGAAACGGCTTCAGGTTTGGCATCGGATTCCCGTCTTCCGGGGAAAACGATTTTGATCCGGGTGAGGCTAGTCCTGTGCAAATAAGCACGCAGCCACCTCCAGGGCGGAAGGACGTGGTAGTACGTTTTCTTGGTGCAGGAAAGATTCCAGTAGCAAGAGGGAAACAAATGTTTTAATTCAGTTAGAGGTTGGTAAAGTGTGGGGATTAGGACTCGGGCATGTAGGGGTAAAAAAGGCTCAAGTGCTGGGATTAGGACTCGGGCACGTAAGGGTAAAAATGGCTCAAGTGCGGGGATTAGGACTCGGGCACGTAAGGGTAAAAATGGCTCAAGTGCGGGGATTAGGACTCGGGCACGTAAGGGTAAAAATGGCTCAAGTGCGGGGATTAGGACTCGGGCACGTAAGGATAAAAATGGCTGAAGTGCGGGGATTAGGACTCGGGCACGTAGGGGTAAAAATGGCTCCCCGCCACGGTCTCTCTCAGGAAGTCAGCGCGTCTGTAGTGCCTGCCCGGTGAAGTGCTACCTGGTGTTGGCACGTTGAACGCTGTCTCCTCTCCTCCGCAGCGGGTGCTGCTGGTGCTGAGCCTGGACGAGGGCTCCTCGCTGCAGTCTTCCCTCAGGAACCGCCGCGATGTCAGCTTCCTTCTGCTGGAGGCCCTGGAGCCCTCGGACCGGGTGGAGATTGTGCGGAGAGCGCTGGCTGTCTACGGGAAGAAGCTGGAGGAGTCGGCTTTCAATAATCAGGTAGCGGAGGGAGCAGGTAGCGGGATGTATGTCCAGGGATGTTATCTCTCTCTCTCCTCCCCTCACTCTCTGCCCCTCATGACCACTTTCAGATGCGCTTGTTGCTGATCAAAAAAGGCTCTCAGAAGCCTCTCTACTTGAAGCTGGCCAGTGAGGATCTCCGAGCATTCGCAGTCTATGAAAAGGTGAGATTCCCCCCCCTCGCCACCGGGCGGCTCCAGCCTATAGGTCAGGGATCCCACTGCTGACACCAGCTGCTCAGCATAACTTATCGATCTTTTCCTGTCTTAACATTTTGCTAAATTTATTTAAAAAATCAATCCTTTAAGCAGGTTTTCAGTGACCTTAGGTGTGCACTAATTTGTATTTGTTTCATTGTCCTTTCCTCGTTCTCATCCCGGCATCATTTAACCATCTCCCTGTTCTCTTTTAATGGTTCCTCGTGGCGCCTCACCACTTCACTGTCCCTTCCTTCTCTCTCAGGTCTCGGGGAGGATTCAGAGCTTCCCAGCCACTCTCCCACCCCTGCTTCAGCACATATTGGGGAGCCTGGAGCAGGAGCATGGGGCAGAGACAGTGGCACTGGCACTGAGTGCCCTCTTCATTTCCCGTGCCGGTAAGAGATGGGCTCTGTGTCCCTGAGGCCCCACCCAGTCCTAGAGGTGTCAGGGTCTGCATCCCCCTGCCCATCCCCGGAACCTTCCAGTTAATGGGCCAAGTGGAAACATTTGTTCCAGACAAGCTGAGTGGGTCCTGGTTGTAGTTCTTGGTTTGGGTTTGTTTGTTTTTTTTTTATAGGGAAATCAGAATTTCAGTGACCCTGGTGCTCTGAGGCAGAACCCGGCCTGGAGCTGCGGCTCGCTTTTTTTTTGATTCAGACGCTGGCTGGAGTCCTGTCGCTCTCCCTCTCAGACCCCTGACTTGCTTTCCCTCCCCTTTCCTTCCGCGGCAGGTCTGAGAGAGCGCGATCTGTACGCGGTGCTGTGTGCCCGGGCTGACCTCGCCTCCAGGCCTCGCCCCCTGGCCTGGGAGGTGGTGCTGGGAGCCGTGGAGCAGCAGGCGGCAGGAGCGCTCCCCATGGCGGCCTTCTCCTATCTCCTGAGAAGCTTCCAGAGGTATGACGGCGGGAGGGGAGGAGCTTAAAGAACACTGGGGACTACACGTCCCAGAATGCACTGGGGGGGGGGATTAGGACTGAAGGAACAGCTCCCTCACCTCTCTGTCTTTCCCTGCAGTGTGCTGGGACTGCGGGCCCCCGTGCAAGCCTGCGACCCCCGGCTGCAGCTGTCCGGCTCCTTGCTGCGGGACGCGGTGCAGCAGCGATACCTTGCGAGGCCAGGACTGGAGTCCGAAGCCCACCTCTTCCTAGCAAGTAAGCCCTACCCTGAACCTGCCCCAGAGACGCACCAGGAGCATCCCCCCGAGAGATACGGATACGTGCAGAGCACCGTGCGCGCGCGCGCATCCGTATCTCTCGGGGGGGATACAGATACGGGGGCAGAGAGGAGGTGGAGCTGCTTATTCTGGTCTTTTGTCCCTGCTTAAGGTCACCTGTGGAGGAGTTCTGACCCCCTGCGTGAGGATCCCGCCAGAAAGCCGGATGCCGAGTCCCTTCGTGCGCTGCCCTATCATCTGGTGAGCAGTGATGGGGGGGGGGGGGGGCGTAGTGACCCAGTGACATCGCAGACCCTCTGAAGCAGCCACCCCTGGAAGATTGTCGTAGGCTTAGGCAACTGGCACGGTGGCGCCAAACCGAGACGGACTTGGATTCGTTAACCGCGGGCGGCAGCAGCAGCAGCTGAGACGGAGCTTCTGAGCTCTTAAGATACTAAAATATCTCATCAGGGAAGGAAATAAGTCGAGGGAGCAGGAGAAGGGGAGGCAGTAACGACTTTGACCCCGGTTCTCAAAGTGGAGCTGTGAACGTTGGTCGAACAGCGCGTGGACGTTTGCTCACCTGGTTTATGAGGCAAAATCTTTTTTTCTTTTTTTTTTAATATATCCATGTAATTCACTTTTGAAAAATGTCCTGTGTATAAGGTTTCCTGGCACGGGGTCGTCAGCGGCCTCAGACTCTGCTTTTGCAGACGGTACAGGGCACTCTCCGATTTGCTGCGGTGTCAGTACAAATATATTGGAGTCAGGGCGGGGGAGGTGCCTTTTCTTAACATCACCCCCACGCGGCCTTTTCCATCTGGCTTTCTCCCTACATCCCTTCCAGGGGAAGTCTTTGCCCCGGGGGGGTTATTTAATTCCCTCCTGGGTGGTGTTTTTCAGGTGCACTGCGGATACGAGGAACTGCTGGGGCTGCTCCTGACGGACCTGCGCTTCCTGTCTCTCCATGCTGAGCTTGCTCAGCTCCCCCATCTCTGCGAGGTGTACAGCCTCTACTGTGAGTGACCTCCCCCCTCTCAACCGTCCCCCCCCCCCCCCCCGCCACACACACACATGCAGCTGTGCCGCCAAAACCAGTTTGTGGGGACAACCCATGAAGGATGGGGGGGGAGTGTAAGCCCCGGGCTGTGGCTGTTGGGCCAGAAACCCGGCAGGAAATATGAAACGTGCGCCGGCGGCAAACGCGGGACCGGCTCGGTCTGCTCCTGATGATCTGGCATCCTCTCACTTTTTTGTTTGGTTTTTTTTTTTTCAATCCCTCTCAGCCGCCGCCACCACCACAGCGGACGGCGGTGACCGTAGGGAGCCACCATCTCCCACCGCCGATGTGGAGGTGTACCGCGAGTTTGCCCAGCGTCACGCCGCTTTCCTGTCCCGCTATCCTTCGCTGATCCGCCAGCAGGTCCTCAACGAGCCGGAGGCATCCCCCGTCTGCCAGCAGGCCCAGAGGCTTCTGGGTAAAGGCGGCGAAGGACTCCTGGTGCCCGGCAAAGGGTCCCGCGTGATGAAATGGGCGAACAAGCCCTCCGCCGTGAGGAAGGCTGACAGGTGGGTTAGGGCCTGGCTGAGGAAGGGCTCTTGAGTTGTGGGGGGCTGGGACGTTTCCGCCCTGGTTGTACCCCCGTTAAATGCTTGGGACTTGTGGACTCATGGGGAAAGTCGGAGCCACAGATTCGTGGATGCGGCAGGAATGAAACCACGACTGGCTCGGCCTGTCCTTCCGCTCCTGCAGCCTTCTGTTCACCTTCCTACAGAGCAAATGATCGGAGAGCGCCTCAGTTCTAATCCCCGGCTCTGTCACCTACCCTCGGTAGGTGACCCTGCAGGAGTCATTTTGTCTCCGCGTGTTTTATTTATCAGGGCTGAGACTTGGCGGTTTATTCTCTGCCGTGCATCCCTATTATTATTATTATTGTCATTAATGTTAATATTATTGAACATTTCAGCAAGGTGATGCCCATCCCATCCACCCCCTCCTGTGTCAGCATCTCCCCCGCAGGGCGCACCGCCGCGGTGGGAACCAGCGAGGGCTCCCTGCATCTCCTGGACCTGGAGAGTGGGCAGGTAGGTAGGGCTGGACGGGTGAGGGGGGGAACCCACAGGTCGGGAGAGACGAGGGGGTGACAGGTGCAGGAAATGGCGCACACGGTGTGAAGCCACCCGCAGAGCCCTGCCACGGTCCTCCCTGTCCCTAACGCCTTCCCTCCCCCCCCCCCCCTGCAGGAAGTGAGGTCTCTGGCCACCGGCTGCGACGGGATCTCGGCCTGCGTCTTCCTGGCGGAAGGGACGCTCTGCGTGGCCTCGTTTGATGGCAGGCTGGAGGTGTGGAAGACCCGGGACGGATGCAGGTAATCCTGAGCGTTTCCCCCCCCCCGGGAGGGGGCCCTGGCGGGTGGCGCTGGGGTGTTAGGGGGATCAGGGAGTAAAACTTTCTTTTTTTTTTTTTTTGTTTCAATCCTTCTCCCGCGGGCAGGCTCCATCTGCTAGAGGCTCACCAGAGGGGCATCACCGGCTGCGTCCGGAGTCCGGACGGAAAGTGGATGGTGTCGGTGTCTCTGGACCGCTGGCTGAAGGTGAGGGGGGGGGGGAGGGGGAGGGGCGGGAGAGCGGCCTCGTCTTCCTGTACTGCTCCTTCCCCCCCCCCCCCCACGACAGAAGCTGTGGAGAGCCACGAGATGGGGCCTCTTTCCGCAGACATCGCTTTCTGCCTGGTCTCCAGAGCTCTCGTGTGCCCCCCTCCTCCTCTGAAATTCTTCCGTGAGCCCCAATAAATAAAAGAGAACCCGCATTTCCCTCTGAGCAGGGCCAGTACTGGAGCTCAGTGTGGCGGGGGTGCAGGAGGGAGGTCTGGAGGCGGTTACTCTGCGGGCCAGCGTGGGATCCAGTAGTGACGCACAGCACAGTCGCACCACCCAGGCTGCTGACCTGCAATCTCCTGTTTTTGGGGGTTTTGGGTGCGCGCATGTGTGTGTGCGTGCGTGAGTGTGTGTGCGTGAGTGTGTGTGCGTGCGTGAGTGTGTGCGTGCGTGAGTGTGTGAGTGCGTGAGTGTGTGTGCGTGGGGGGTGTGTGTGCGTGTGCGCGCGTGAGTGTGTGCGCGCGTGCACGTGTGCGTGTGTGTGCGTGTGAGTGCCTGTGAGTGCACGTGTGTGAATGCACGTGTGTGAGTGCACGTGTGTGAGTGCACGTGTGCGCGCGTGTGTGAGTGCCTGTGAGTGCACGTGTGTGAGTGCACGTGTGCGTGAGTGTATGTGCGTGCCTGTGTGTGTGTGTGTGTGTGTTCTTCTGTGTGTGTGTGTGTGTGTTCTTCTGTGTGTGTGTGTGTGTGTGGAAGGAGCAGGGAGCCTGCGGTCTTGAGAAGTCTGACATGGGAAGCTGTTCTGGGATCAGACCGTGCCGCTGGCTTTCTGCCCGGGGTCTATACCAGGAGTTACCTGAGGGGCACACAGGGCTGCCTCTGGAGGGGGGGGGGGGCTCACCCGACGTAAACGCTGACCATCTCTGGGATTATACGGGGGGGGGGAGCATATTCCCCTCATAGAAGAGGGGGAGGGCCTCGGGCTTTCAGATTTTAGTTTTCTCTCTCTCTCTGGTGGCCGCAGCTCTGGGATTCATCGCGAGGAATCCTGCTGGGGTCTTGGCAATCCCCGCGTCCGCTGAACTGCGTGGCCTTCCACCCCGAGGGCCAGTTACTCGCCGTGGGCTCCTGGGACAGGCTGGTCTGCGTCCTGCGCTCTCACACCTGGGAGTCGGAGTCGGTGAGTGGCGCACGCAAGGAGGAGAGGGGGAGGGGATCTTACTCTCACGCTCGCTCTCTCTCTCTCTCTCTCTCTCTCTCTCTTCCCCCCCCCCCCCCAGCACTGATGTGTCCTGTCTGTGGACGTCACACTTCTTGTGTGGGATATGAGTCTCTCTCGCTCTCTCTCTCTCTGTCCCCCCCAGCACTAATTTCTCCTGTCTGTGGATGTCACACTTCTTGGGTGGGATATGAGAATCTCTCTCTCTCTCTCTCTCTCTCTCACAGACGCTCTCAGGGCACGGCTCCCCGGTACGGGACCTCTCCTTCTCTCCAGCTGGAAACGTCCTGGCTTCGGCGGCACTGGACGGGGAGGTGCGCCTCTGGGCCTGGCGGGAGAGGGTCTTGCTGGCTGCGTTCCAGGCACATCAGGGAGCCGCGGAGGTGGCCCAGTTCGTAGGCCACGGCCAGTTCCTGGTGACCGCCGGGGAGGACCGGAAGGTGAGTGTCACGCCGCAGATGCGGTTGGCTGTGGGGGGAGGGCTGCGGCGGGGCCTGGAGCTGGAGACACCCTGGGTGAAACCCTTCATCCCACCCCCCCCACCCCCAAATCCCTGGGGGAGTCACTTCACCCAGCTGCAGTTGGTTAATAGCGATATCCCCCTCTCCCTACCCATTTGGAAGCTGGGCAATGCCGTCCGTGTTGATGTGGCAGGCCCTGCACCCCGGGGACACTCGCAAAACCCGGGGACTGCTATCCCCGGGGGGGGGGGGGGGGAAGGGGGCACCTCCCGAACCACCTCCTCCTCTGCTGCTCCGTGCAACCAGCCCCGGCTCGGGGATCCTCTCTCTGACCCTGGTGCCGCCGAGTTTATTCACGCGGCGCTTTCTGCAAACCGCGGATCCCTGGATCTGAGCTCCCCTCCCGCAGATGTGACCAGGAAGCCCCCGTCTGCAGAAATAGCCGGGGCCTTCTTCACTGCCGTCGCGCCTCGCTTACAAAAGCAGGTTCCGCCTCCCGTAGGGACAGATCACAGATTTACGCACCCTCTGCTCCCTCGATAGCGCCGCACGATAAAATGACTCTGTGGTGTTTTCCCCCTTTTTACTTTTGCTTAACAGCCGGGGCTCCCGTGATGATTTAGGGGGGGTATTTCGGGTTGCTTGTGATGTGGGCCAGCAAGACAGATGCCTGAGCACATAAAAAGGACACAGAATTATAATCCTGCAGTTTATTGTAGCAAATCGGGGGATACAGTGAATGATTAACCTAAAGCAAGATGTGATAGCAAGGCGGGTGGGTTCCTTCTCAGAAGAGCTTCTAGCACTGTGAGCTTAAACGGCTCTCGCCGTAGGTCGTACAGCGAGGGCTGGGGGGTTCTCTAAGTTACAGCCCCCGTGCCTGCTAAAGGGAGGCCCCTGCCACGCTGAGCTTAGCTTGCAGGCGTGAAGGAGATGCAGAGGAGGTGCGCAGGCTCCTGGGAGCGGAGGCGTCTTACTTTTGGGCAATTCAGCAGCGCCTTCCCGTGCTCACTCCGCTGGGGGATAGCTCGAGGTCCTCGTCCGGTGCTGATCGTAACGATCCTCGTTTGGATCCCAGGTCACCCTCGTCTCGCTTTCCTCATCCTTGTCCACCATCCACCATCCTTCGCTCCCCCTCGCTCCCGCTTCCTCCTCTACCATCTCTGAGATGTCGTATGGCATTCCCGGAGAGATGTTGCCGCTAACGGTGGCACTGGTCCAGCGGTATGTATCTGCTGCCTCTCGCTTGTTGGCCTCGTGGTCCTCTCTCATCTTGGCCTCGTGGTCCTCTCTCATCTTGGCCTCATGGTACGCTCTCATTTTGGCCTCGTGGTCCTCTCTCATTTTGGCCTCATGGTCCTCTCTCATTTTGGCCTCATGGTCCTCTCTCATCTTGGCCTCGTGGTCCTCTCTCATTTTGGCCTCGTGGTCCTCTCTCATTTTGGCCTCATGGTATGCTCTCATCTTGGCCTCGTGGTCCTCTCTCATCTTGGCCTCGTGGTCCTCTCTCATCTTGGCCTCGTGGTCCTCTCTCATCTTGGTCTCGTGGCCCTCTCCTATTTTGGCCTCGTGGTCCTCTCTCATCTTGGCCTCGTGGTCCTCTCCCGTCTTGACCTCATGGTCGTCGCCCTCCTTAGCCTCATGTTCCTTGGCCCCCTGCTCTTCTCCTTCTTGGCCTTCCTTCTCGCTCTGAGCCTTAGGGGCCTCCTCTGTCTTCGGGCGCCTGGGGCTCAGAGACTTCTTTATCTTCTCCCTCTTTTCTGGGGGCACCATCTTGGCCCCCATCTTGGCCATCATCTTCTCGATGTTCTTGAAGGTGAAGGCTTTCTTCAGGCTGCCTGCCTTCTTCGGACCTGGGACTTTCTCTGCCTTGGCCCCTGTGTCTCCCAGCTCTTCCTCGTCCGAGGACAGGCGGATGGTGTGGAAGGTCTCCCCGTCCGCCCCATGGTCCTCCAGCCCCTCGCTAGCAGCGGCGGTGGGGCCCAGGGCTTGTGGGAACATTCCTTCGGGGACCTCAATCTCCTCCTGCAAGGGGTGACAGACAGCAGTTAAAGATGAGGGCGAAATGGACCCACTAGAGCTGACCAGAGTTCATCATTTCTTTCCTGATTCAGTGCTGGTGCACGAGGTGGGAAGGCTGGGATAGGAATCCCTGCATTTTACTGAGCTGAGCACCAACAGGAAGTGGGCGCCATCTGTAACCAGGAAGCGGCTTTTGCCCCTGGCAACCTGAGGCCACCCTGAGCGGCGATGCTGTGATGTCATCGCATCCAAACCCGGAGAGAGGCTGCGGGATCTCCAGGGGCCTAGGCTGAGTTATTATTAGTCTTTTAAATAAACAAGGAGGATTAAAATCAGAGGCAGAAGGACAGACAGAGGAACTGAGACCTACATTGGGAGGGGCTGAGAGAGACAGGCTGGTGAGAGAAACACAGGCGGTGGAGGGGGAAGAGAGGTGGCTGCATGCCTACAGATGGTGGGGGAGGATTAGAGGGAGGGAAGGGAGTGGTATTGGCGCTCTGCCCCTGGGTGTAGCCCTCCCTCCATGACTCATTCGCATCTGCAGGCTTTGCATTCCCCGAGTGCAGTTTCTGGCACCAGAAGCTCCACTTTTCCTGCCTTAAGGAGGTGAAAGATGAATCCTGCCATTCTGCAGCCTCTTCTCAGAGTTTCCATAGACGGAAGCAGTCTGAGCCTCTATTGTGTTACACTGTGCAACTGTGTATTAAGGATTAAACCCTCGCTGTCCCCCATACACAAGTTACACTGTGCAACTGTGTATTAAGGATTAAACCCTCGCTGTCCCCCATACACAAGTTACACTGTGCAACTGTGTATTAAGGATTAAACCCTCGCTGTCCCCCATACACAAGTTACACCGTGCAACTTTGCGTTAAGGATTAAACCCTCGCTGTCCCCCATACACAAGTTACCTCGTGCAACTTTGTGTTAAGGATTAAACACTCGCTGTCCCCCATACACAAGTTACACTGTGCAACTGTGTATTAAGGATTAAACCCTCGCTGTCCCCCATACACAAGTTACACCGTGCAACTGTGTATTAAGGATTAAACCCTCGCTGTCCCCCATACACAAGTTACCTCGTGTAACCTTATATAAGAATAAAACAATGGCTTCCCACACTGTCCGCTATACACAGGTTACAGCGTATCACTTTATATTAAGGATACAATGCTTGCTCCCTTCATACGTGTGTGATGTGCTACAGCAGACTGAGCTCACCTGGTACAGCAGAACATTGAACTGGTTCTTCCGGAGGATCTCGTTGTGGATCCTCTCCAGCCGGGCCACCCCCTCTCTCCGGCGCTCCACCCGCAGGTTGGCGTCGCGCAGCGCCGCGCTCACCTGCCGCGACCCCTGCAGCAGCTTGCTGACGGCGTTGCTGGTGCTGTTCTGGCTGCGGCCCAGCTTGGCCACTTCCCCCTGGACCCGGCGCACGCTGTTGCCCAGGCTCCTCTGCCGTCCCTCCATTCGCACCTGGGTCTCCTGCACCCTGCCCAGCATCTCCTCCAGCTTCTCCAGGAGGGCCAGGACGGTCAGCGCGTTCACGGGGCCCCCGGGCTCGGCCGCCCGAGCTTCGCCCGGGGCGGGATTGGCACCCGGGACCTGCCGGCCCTCTGCTCCCGAAGCTTGGAGGCCCTCTTCCCCCATGGTGCCGGGAAGGAGTCCTCCCCGTCCCCCCCCCCCCCCCCCCCAACGCTCTCTGCTTTCAGCGAGGGGATCTCCTCCGAAGTTTTCTTTGCTCTGAGAGGAGTCTGGCTCGGGAAGGGGCTCCACCCTTTGCATGGGAGCCAGGCAGGGAGGGGAGAGCAGGGCACGCCCCCAACCCTCCCCTGCTCCCCCCTGCCAGCCGCATTCCTGCAGAAGGGGGGAGGGATCTGCTCACCAGGGCCCTGCGTCTGTCCCAGGGCTGCTTCTCCTCTGCAGCGGGAGAGGGAGACCCTGAATCTGTGCCTCTCTCTCTCTCAGAGAGCGGGAGGGAGGGCTCTCTCCCCTCACCCGGCACGGCACATGCAAGCTTCCTCTTATCTCGTGTACAGATGTCACCGCACGCCTCCCCCTCCCTGCCCTCAGGTATAGGGGGGGGGGACGGGACCAGCTGCAGGAGATGGTGAGGGAAAGCTCCCATAGGCCACCCCCCCCCCCCCCCCCCCCCGTTGACTTCCACTTAAGGGAAAAGGGATCTCGCTCTCCAGCGGTGCCAGCTGTTTGCAGCCGGATGCAAAGTTGTGTAAAGTGTGGTTCTCCCCTGCCCCTCGGCTGTGATCCCCCCCCCAGCTCCCTGCCGACTCCTGCGTGGACCCTAGGGGAGTCTCTTCCTCTCCTTGTGCTCCAGTCCTGACCCCCGCTTCTCTCTCTCTCTCTCCCTGTGGTGGTGTCCGTCGGAGGACGGGGGTCAGAAATCTCGCCTTCTCTCTCTCCCCGACAGGTGCAGCTGTGGTCGGGGCACCTGGGCCAGATGCGAGAGACTTACGGGAGGAAGTGCACCTCCCCCGCCCTGTGCCTCTCCGTCAGCCCCAAGGGGGAGGTCTCTGGCCGTCGGGCACCAGTCCGAGGGGGTAATGATCTACAGCCTCCCCGAGGGTGAGTGAGAGCACCGAGGGGGGGGGGGGGAGCTAGGGATACGGCTCGGGGGGGGGGGGGGGGGGGTCAGCGCCCTCGTGCTCACCCACCGCCCTCTCCTCTCCTCCTCCTCCTCCTCCTCGCAGCTCTCTGACAGCGAAGTGCGAGGCCAGGAACTCGGCGGTGCTGGGGCTGCTGTGGCTGCGGGAGGGGCTCCTGGTTTCCGCAGGGAGAGGAAGGCCCTGCGGCTCTGGTGCGTGGCGGAGCGGGCGAGGGAGTGGGGCGTCTGCGAGGGCCACGGCGGGGCCGTGCTGTCCCTGGCTTACTCCAGGGGAGGACTTCCTGGCTTCTGCCTCAGGTGAGAGGGGGGGGGGGGAGGGGAGGTGAGACCTGAGTGGGGGGGGAGGGGCGACCGAATCGCTGAAGTGTCACCCACCTGCCCGCATGGACCCAGCGGACCTTCCTTCCCTGAATGTGCTCGCTCACGCCTCTCTCCCCCCCCCCCCCCCCCCCCCCCCTCAGGAGGACTGACTGCGTCCTGCTGTGGTCGCTCCCCTTGCCGCTGAAAGACCACCTCAAGGAGCCCGTGTCCCCCCTGGCGGCTCTGCGCGGGTCACACGGCCGGAGTCACCTGCTGCGCCTTCAGCCCCGACGGAGGTTACCTGGCCACCGGGAGCAAGGACCGGGTAAGGGACGCCGCTCCGCGCCTCTCTTAGGCCGTCCATGAATTCTTCCGTTTAGTGATGGCGGGGGCCGCGGCCGCTCCCTCCCTCCAGCCCTAACGCTGGATCCCCTCTCTCTCTCTCAGAGCCTGATGTGCTGGGACGTCTCCGCCTCGCCTCCGTGTCTCGTGCGACAGATGCCCGCGAGCCACAGGGACTGGGTCACCGGCTGCGCCTGGACGGCAGCCTCCCGGCTGGTGAGTACCACGGCGCCCGAGCACTCCCTGCCCCTTCCCTCTCACTCTCTCCCTCTGTCTCTCTGTCTGTCTCTTGCTAGTTCAGCCTGAGGAGTGTCCTCTTGGCAGGGACGTTTCTACGTCGCTTGCCGACGTAATACGGAGTGTGGATAAAAAGAAAAGAAAAACTCGATGACTTTAGTGACACAGGCCACCTGCCAGCTTCGGTTCGGGATCTGATGCCTGATGGGAGGAGCAATCAGATGGGAGTTAGCAATCTGTTGTTGTTATACAGGAGAGTTGTGGGTGGATCCTTGGGCCGGTGGCAGGTGACCACGTCCCCGGGAGAAGATCCCGAGAGGGGCCCCCGGTCAGGCTCAGAGTTAGGAGACAGACACTCACTAGTGCTTTTATTAGACAGTATAGGGAACCACCAGAGGGGGCAGTAGTGAGCTGGAAGCCCCCGGCTGGGCTGTGGACCCTCAGATACTGGAACAGCGATCCCAGGGTGGCTGAGCTGTAGAGAAACTGAGATATAGTGAGTAGGCAGGGTAAGCAGATGTAACACTCACACAATATCCTAATGAAGCCCAGGCGCTGGAAGGTATAGGGCCTCGAGGAGCGAGCACCTGGTTCCAGGGAAAGCTCTGAGACAGCGACGGTAACTCACTGGTGTAGTTGGCAGCGATGACTTCCAGGCAGACGAGAGTACGGAGCAAGTCTGGGAGCGAGGCCCCCCGAGGAGCGGGTAGCGGTTCCTGACTGTCACCTGAAACACAAAGGCGAGAGAGAGGCCCCCGAGGAGCGGGTACCCCTGGTAAGTCCCAGGAGGCAGAGCAGCTTAGGTAGCGAAACCCACGCTAACTCGATCTGTTAGCAAATACTGAGACCTTAAATATCCATCGCGGGTGACGTCATCTCAGGGGGACGCCCCCGAGGTTCGCGCCATCGCCGGGTACTTCAGTCGGGACCCTAGGCCTCCAGGAAACATGGCGGATAGCCGCGTCGAGCCGGTCCGGGAACGCCCGAGGACTTGCGGCAGGAGGACGCCGCGGCGGCCAATCTTCCCGCGGTCGGAGAGGGAGGCGCCAGAGAGGTAAGGAGGGCGCAGAGAGGGCGTCGGGCACCGACGGAAACAACAGCTTCTGGACCCGTCTTGCCCCTGTGACGGGATCCCACGGATTTTGCTGCTCTCACCTTCCCCCTCCCCCCAGAACTGGACGCCTGCCTTCGCCCTCCTCCTCCCATCAGAAAGCTTTGATTTTCCCTCTCGGCTTCGGGACATGCGCGTCTCTCTCCTCTTCGCCGTGTCTCTCTCCTCTCTCGCCGTGTCTCTCTCCTCTCCCGTGTCTCTCTCCTCTCTCGCGTGTCTCTCTCTCTCGCTGTTGCACTGCATACAGAGTCTGGCTTCTTGGCGTTTTTCTGTCTGCCCGTTTCTCTTTGTACTTTGTGGTCCCTTCGTTCTGTTTCCTGGTGAGGGTCTCTCCGTGTCCTGACTGCGTGACCGAGGTGGTACTTTCTCTCGAGATCTGTGGCGGTCTGGCTTGGTCCCGTTTTTCCCCGGTAGGGAGGTGGACTGGGGTTGCGGGGGTCCGGTGTAATAGTTTGCAGCGCCGTGATAATCCTAGCAGTTGGTGGGTGGGGGTTTTTTGGGCGCGGCGGGTCCTGCCGCCTGGGGTGCGCGGAGTGCGGTTTCTGCAGGGTTTCCTGCAATCCCGCAAACCTGCCTTGGGTAGCGGTGGGAGTTTGCCTGTCCGGGCAGCGGGTTTCGGGGAAACGTCCCGGTTTTTGCTCTTCCTCCGCCCCCCCTTCACGTCTCGCCCTCTCTTTCCCCCCCCCCCCCCCCCTCCCCAGCTGTCCTGCTCCAAACGACTGCACCGTGTGCCTGTGGGATCCGCTGACCGGGCCAGTTCCTGCGGGACTTCCTGGGACACCAGGGCGTGATCAGCAGCGTGCTCGCCGTGGTAAGGCCCTCCCCGTTCTAGAACCCGCGCCGCCTCCGTTCCTTACCCCCGCCCCCCCGCTGACTTCCTGCGTTCAGGAGACGCACACGTCCCCAAAGCCTTTGGCTGGGGCGGGGGGAGGGGGGGGGATCTCTGCGTCTGGCCCGGGCTCTCTAACCACTGCCTCCCACCCCCCTTCGGTCAGCCAGGCCGGGGCAGCAGGGGGAAGCCCGCCCGGCACTGTCGCGTCCACGCCGGTTCTGTTCTCCCCGGTAGCGGGGGCGCGGTGTGGAAAGCGGCCCGAGGGGGCGCGGTGTGGAAAGCGGCCTCTGAGAAGCCTCCGAAACCGAGCCTGGCGTTAAAATCGCCCCCTTAACCTTTTAGTGGAGGAAAAGAGCGGCCATCGCCCGCCTGAAGGTTCCCCGCAGCGCTGCAGCCTCCTCCTGCTCTGCTGCTTCTCTAGCGAAGGTTTCCCCTTGAACTCATTTTTGATTCGTATTTATTTATTTGATTTATATTTGGCCTTTTTCGGGACACTTAAATCTCCACCCCGGCCTTGTCCCATCCCGAGCGCTGATTAATCCTCACTAGTAATAAATATTTTAACATTTAGTGAGGTAACGGCCCCTTGGGTGATGGGAGCAGGGGGTCGGACGTGAAAGGGGGCGCTTTTCGTGCCTGGTTAAGAGGCTGGGGGGGGTGGGGGGGAGGCCCGGGCGTCCGTGACTCGGGAGCGCTAGCGAGAGACGGGGGAGGGGGGGAGCTCCCTGTGGCCTCAGCAGCAGCCTCCCCTGATCCCCTCCCCTGTGCTTCGTCCGCGGCAGGGGGACTGGGTGGTGTCGGCCAGCAGAGACGGAGCCCTGAAGGTGTGGGACCAGGACGGCGTGGAGCTGACCAGCATCCTCCCGGCTCAGGCCGGCCGGATCAACCAGTGCGCCCCCGCCTGCACCCGGACGGGCCTGCAGGTAGGGCCACGGGGGGGGGAGGGGAGGGGAGGGGGGTGTGTGTGTGGGAGGGGGGATGATTCCGCTTCTCCGCTGACCCTCCCTCCCCTCTCCCTCCGCCCCACGCCTGCTTCCTCTGCCGCGCTGCCTCTCCAGCCTGTAACATCTTGATTTTATGTTTTTGGTTTTTTTTTTTCTCTTTTTGGCTCCCCCCCCCCCCCCCCCAGAGGGAGGGAAGGAGTCCGACCTCCAGGTCATCACAGCCTTGGAGGATGGGAGCTGCAGGCTCTGGCACCCCCTGCTGGTGAGTAGCGCAGCGGCGCTTCCCGCGCCCGTCATCTGCCGCCTCTGGTTTTTTGGGGTTTTTTGGACTTTTTTAATACGAACCTCGCCCTCCACCTCTCTCTCTTCCTTGTCCCGCTCTCCTTCCCCGCCCCCTTCCTGCCGTTTGAAACCGGGGGCCACGCAGGTGGCGTTCAGCGCCCGTCGCCCTGCTCTTGCTCCCTTGAGACCTTGCACAACTCGGGGCCTTGGTTTTTTGGGGGTTTTTTTCTTGCCGTTCACATCCTGAAACTCGCTTGTGGCTGCCGCCGATTGGAGCAGGTTTCGGACGTGGGTTTATTTTAATTTGCCCGTGTCCTGGCAGGTGGAGCAAGTTGCCACGCTGACGGGCCACGGTTTCGGGCGTGTGTGCGGCGGCCGCTGCGGCTGGGGACCCTGCCGTTCTTCCTCACTGTGGCCAGAGATCACTCCCTCCGGCTCTGGCCGCTGCCGTCACGGGAAGGTAAGAAGTTACATTCAGGGTGCGGGAGGGATCCTTAAACCTGAGCCCCCACCACCACCAACAAAGGGAGAGATGAGAAAGATTCCCGAGACTCAGAGGTGGGGGAGTGAGGGGTAAAGCCTGGGATGGGCACAGAGGATCCTCAGAGGTGGGGAAGTGAGGGGTAAAGCCTGGGATGGGCACAGAGGATCCTCACAGGTGGGGGAGTGAGGAGTAAAGCCTGGGATGGGCACAGAGGATCCTCAGAGGGTGGGGGAGTAAGGGGGTAAAGCCTGGGGATAAGCACAGAGGATCCTCAGAGGTGGGGGAGTGAGGGGTAAAGCCTGGGACGGGCACAGAGGATCCTCAGAGGTGGGGGAGTGAGGGGTAAAGCCTGGGATAAGCACAGAGGATCCTCAGAGGTGGGGGAGTGAGGGGTAAAGCCTGGGATAAACACAGAGGATCCTCAGAGGTGGGGGAGTGAGGAGTAAAGCCTGGGATGGCACAGAGGATCCTCAAGGTGGGGAAGTGAGGGGTAAAGCCTGGGATAAGCACAGAGGATCCTCAGAGGAGGTGGGGGAGTGAGGGGTAAAGCCTGGGATAAGCACAGAGGATCCTCAGAGGTGGGGGGAGTGAGGGGTAAAGGCCTGGATAAGCACAGAGGATCCTCAGAGGTGGGGGAGTGAGAGGTAAAAGCCTGGGAGTAAGCAAAGAGGATCCTCAGAGGTGGGGGAGTGAGGGGTAAAGCCTGGGACGGGCACAGAGGATCCTCAGAGGTGGGGGAGTGAGGGGTAAAGCCTGGGACGGGCACAGAGGATCCTCAGAGGTGGGGGAGTAAGGGGTAAAGCCTGGGATGGGCACAGAGGATCCTCAAAGGTGGGGGGAGTAAGGGGTAAAGCCTGGGATAAGCACAGAGGAATCCTCAGAGGTGGGGGAGTGAGGGGTAAAGCCTGGGACGGGCACAGAGGATCCTCAGAGGTGGGGGAGTGAGGGGTAAAGCCTGGGATAAGCACAGAGGATCCTCAGAGGTGGGGGAGTGAGGAGTAAAGCCTGGGATAAGCACAGAGGATCCTCAGAGGTGGGGGAGTGAGGGATAAAGTCTGGGAGGGCACAGAGGATCCTCAGAGGTGGGGGAGTGAAGAGTAAAGCCTGGGATGGGTACAGAGGATCCTCAGCTGTTGGGGGGTGAGGGATAAAGCCTGGGATAAGCACAGAGGATCCTCAGAGGAGGTGGGGGAGTGAGGGGTAAAGCCTGGGATAAGCACAGAGGATCCTCAGAGGTGGGGGAGGGGGGGATAAGTCTGGGAGGGCACAGAGGATCCTCAGAGGTGGGGGAGTGAAGAGTAAAGCCTGGGATGGGTACAGAGGATCCTCAGCTGTTGGGGGGTGAGGGATAAAGCCTGGGATAAGCACAGAGGATCCTCAGAGGAGGTGGGGGAGTGAGGGGTAAAGCCTGGGATAAGCACAGAGGATCCTCAGAAGTGGGGGAGTGAGGAGTAAAGCCTGGGACAAGCAGCGAGGATCCTCAGAGGTGGGGGAGTGAGGAGTAAAGCCTGGGATAAGCACAGAGGATCCTCAGAGGTGGGGGAGTGAGGGATAAAGTCTGGGAGGGCACAGAGGATCTTCAGAGGTGGGGGAGTGAGGAGTAAAGCCTGGGATGGGTACAGAGGATCCTCAGCTGTTGGGGGGTGAGGGATAAAGCCTGGGATAAGCACAGAGGATCCTCAGAGGAGGTGGGGGAGTGAGGGGTAAAGCCTGGGATAAGCACAGATGATCCTCAGAAGTGGGGGAGTGAGGAGTAAAGCCTGGGACAAGCAGCGAGGATCCTCAGAGGTGGGGGAGTGAGGGGTAAAGCCTGGGATAAGCACAGAGGATCCTCAGAGGTGAGGGAATGAGGGGTAAAGCCTGGGATAAGCACAGAGGATCCTCAGACGTGGGGGAGTGAGGGGTAAAGCCTGGGATGGGCACAGAGGATCCTCAGAGATGAGGGAGTGAGGGGTAAAGCCTGGGACGGGCACAGAGGATCCTTGGAGGTGGGGGAGTGAGGAGAAAAGCCTGGGATAAGCACAGAGGATCCTCAGAGGTGGAGGAGTGAGGGGTAAAGCCTGGGATGGGCACAAAGGATCCTCAGAGGTGGGGGAGTGAGGGGTAAAGCCTGGGACGGGCACAGAGGATCCTTGGAGGTGGGGGAGTGAGGAGTAAAGCCTGGGATAAGCACAGAGGATCCTCGGAGGTGGGGGAGTGAGAGGTAAAGCCTGGGATAAGCACAGAGGATCCTCAGAGGTGGGGGAGTGAGGGGTAAAGCCTGGGATAAGCACAGAGGATCCTCAGAGGTGGGGGAGTGAGAGGTAAAGCCTGGGATAAGCACAGAGGATCCTCAGAGGTGAGGGAGTTAGGGGTAAAGCCTGGGATAAGCACAGAGGATTCTCAGAGGTGGGGGAGTGAGGGGTAAAGCCTGGGATAAGCACAGAGGATCCTCAGAGGTGGGGGAGTGAGGGGTGAAGCCTGGGATAAGCACAGAGGATCCTCAGAGGTGGGGGAGTGAGGGGTGAAGCCTGGGATAAGCACAGAGGATCCTCAGAGGTGGGGGAGTGAGGGGTAAAGCCTGGGACGGGCACAGAGGATCCTCAGAGGTGAGGGAGTGAGTGGTAAAGCCTGGGATAAGCACAGAGGATCCTCAGAGGTGGGGGAGTGAGGGGTAAAGCCTGGGAACAGGCATAGATGATCCTCAGAGGTGAGGGAGTGAGGGGTAAAGCCTGGGATAAGCACAGAGGATCCTCAGAGGTGGGGGAGTGAGGTGTAAAGCCTGGGATGGGCACAGAGGATCCTCAGAGGTGGGGGAGTGAGGGGTAAAGCCTGGGAACAGGCATAGATGATCCTCAGAGGTGAGGGAGTGAGGGGTAAAGCCTGGGATGGGCACAGAGGATCCTCAGAGGTGGGGGAGTGAGGGTAAAGCCTGGGAACAGGCATAGATGATCCTCAGAGGTGAGGGAGTGAGGGGTAAAGCCTGGGATGGGCACAGAGAATCCTCAGAGGTGAGGGAGTGAGGGGTAAAGCCTGGGATAAGCACAGAGGATCCTCAGAGGTGGGGGAGTGAGGTGTAAAGCCTGGGATGGGCATAGATGATCCTCAGAGGTGGGGGAGTGAGGGGTAAAGCCTGGGATGGGCACAGAGGTTCCTCAGAGGTGGGGGAGCGGGGGATGAATTCTGGGACAGGTCAAAGGGGTAAAATTTAGATAAAGTTGAGGCTCTGCTACTGCTGTAATGAGGGAGGTGGAGACTGGATGGGCCTGGAGGTCTTTCTCTGCTATTAGTGTGTGAAAACACAGCTTTGCCCATATATTTTTATTTGGAAGCAGAGAAAGCCATTCCCTGTGCGTTCCCAGATCAGTCCAGATTCCTGGGTTTTGCCTTCCTTCCAGCAGGTGGAGACAGAGAGCGTTTTGCTGACACGGCTACAAAATCTGGTGTGCTACCTGCAGTCCCTCAGTATTTCTCCGTCTCCAGCAGACTGTAGATGGTGTAAAACCTGCAGTCTGGAAATTATTTTTAAAAAAAAAAGAATATTGAGATGGAAAAGGAAAGAAGAGGATTTCCTCCCAGAAGGTTTGTAGGACCTGGTGAGGCTTTTTTTCCAGGCAAGAGGGTTCGCAGGATCTGTGACCTAGGAAGATTTTGTGGACCAGTGATGCAACCAGGGTTCAGCGAGTCCTGCGTAAAGCTGCACATTCAGGACGAGGCTTCGGGGGGGATTCGCTGGATGGGGAGTCTGCAATAGAGGACCCTCCCAAGGTGGATTCTTCTCCGGAGGGATAAGATCCTGACGAGGGGCCCCACCTGTTCAAAGGGACGATCTGAAGGTGGTTTGTCTTGTCTTTTCCACATGTGAGAAGAATCTGAGCAGGAAGGTTCCGAATTGGATAGTAGTCACCACCGATGCCAGTCTCTCCGGATGGGGAGCTGAATGCCAGATTCAGTCGGCGCAGGGCCAGTGGTCAGCGGAAGAAGCCTTGTGGTCTATCAGTGTCTTAGAGACAAGAACGGTTCGGTTCATGTTGAATGCCTTTCTACCCTCTCTTACGCAGGCGGCTGGTAAGGATTTTGTCGGACAATGTGATAACGATGGCTTACATCCACCGACAGGGTGGTACCGAGAGTCAGGCAGTGGCTCATGAGGCCCAGGAGTTAATACACTGGGCAGAGCAACTTCTGGAATTATTGGCGGCTTCTCACATAGCCGGGATAGAATACATGCGAGTGGATTTTCTCATTTGTCGACAGCTGGATCCCTGGGAGTGGGACTTGTTGGAGGAGGCAATGCGGCTTGTCTGTCGCCCCACATGGACTTGATGGCAACTCAAAGGAATGCCAAGGCTCCGCAGAAGAGAACGTGGAATGGAAGGGGCCAATGCCTTAGTGTTTCCATGGCCGTAAGGGGTTCTCCTGTATGTATTTCCGCCATGGCGGCTGGCGGGCAAAGTATTAAGAATAGAGATTCATCCAGGAGAGGTGATTCTAGTGGTGCCGGAGTAGCCTCAGCGGCCATGGTTTGCGGATTTGATTAATCTGGCAGTGGATGGACCACTGCGTCTCGTCCATCTTCCAAATCTTCTGCACCAAGGTCCCATGTTTTCAGATCAGGCGGCTCACTTCTGTCTCACGGCTTGGCTTTTGAGAGAAAGCGTTTAAGGTGGAAAGGGTAACTCAAGGATGTTATTTCCACTCTACTGAAAGCTAGGAAGACTTCAAGATCCATAGCCTACGTGAGGGTGGAAAGTTTTCGAGACTTAGTGCGCAGAGCAGGGGGTTGAACCTGCTTAAGTGTCAGTGCACATTTTCATCTTCTTACAGCGAGGGTTGGTGAAGGGTTTGGCCTTTAACTCCCTCAGACTCCAGGTGGCGGCGTTGGGCTCTCTTACAGGCAAGTTGCAGGGAACAGCCCTAATTTCACATCCAGATGTGGAGCATATTCTCCGGGGGGGGGGCGAAGCATTTGCGGCCTCCAGTGCAGAATTTGTGTCCCCCTTGGAGCCTTAACTTGGTCCTCAAGAGGGGGGGGGGGATGTGTGTGGCCCCGTTCGAACCGCTTAGAAGGGCAACTATGAAAGATATCACCTTACAGTTTGTTTTTCTGGTGGCAATTTGTTCCGCTAGAAGGATTTCGGAACTCCTGGCTCTGTCACGTAGGGATCCTTTTCTGAGGGTTATGGATTGTGGAGTACGGTTCCTACCTTTCATCCGAAGGTGGTATCGTCATGTCACTTGAGTCAGTCGGTAGAGCTTCCGGCCTTCCCAAACCTGGACGCGGCTGCGCGTCACGCGAGAGAGCTGCGTCTTTTGGCTGTAAAGCGAGTCTTGTTGCGGTTTCTCAAAGTCACTAACAGCTTTCGACTGTCAGATCAACTTTTTTGTGCTATGGAGTGGTGCAGAAATGGGACATAAGGCTTCAAAGTCCACCATAGCGCGGTGGTTGAAAGAATGGATAGGTTCGTCGAAAATCTGTCAGGGCCGTCCTATGCCTGAGGGTTTAAAGGTTCACTCTACTCGATCTCAGGCGGCATCTTGGGCCGCAAGTGTCGCCGCAAGAGATTCGGAGGGCGGCTACTTGGAAGTCGTTGCACACTTTCGCCAGACATTATCATTATTATTCTTGCGGGGAGGCCACCCTCCATCCTGGGCCCCCGCAAGAAGTGAACACCATCTTAAATAATAAAAAAGAAACGGAACTATCATCAGGAGGTGAGGGAAATGGGTGACTGCGCTGTGTGACCATGCCCCTCCCCCGACGTCAACTCTTTGTGCTTCATTTACTATTTTTTCTTTTATGTTTTCTGTTAAGTAACCTTTTTTCAAGTTCCTACCTTATGCCTTTGTTAACAATTTTATTATAAATGTTCTCTGTATTTGACTATGGAAATATTTTTTCCTGCTTTTTCTGTTTTATGTAAACCGGTATGATTTGCATTTTAATGTAAGAATGTCGGTATATAAAAATTATAAATAAATAAATTTAGATGTCCGGGGCTTTGGTGAAAGTGTCCTTCGAGCGGGACTCTCTCAGTTCCACCCCGTTTACTGACGCTTTGGACCAATCCGGGTACGTACAGGGAAAGGAAAATTGGTCTTTACCTTGCTAATTTTCGTTCCTGTAGTACCACGGATCAGTCCAGAGTCCCGCCCGGTTGATGTGCGGAAAATTGGAGAGTCCCCTCGATCTGTGACTATCGTTAGTCTGAAGAACGGCACAGGGTTTTTTTGGTTCCTCACTTGGTTAACGCTGTAAAGGATCATGGGGTTTCACTTCCTACTGCTCGTTCAGGGGTCGAGTATCTGTTTTCTTGTTATGATCGTTACTATCTTGGCCTGGGTACAGGTCAGTACTGAGGAACTGCAGGTGGCACACGGGGTTATGTGGCAGTGTCAGCAAAACGTGCTCTGCCTCCATCTGCTGGCGGGGAAGGCAAAACCCAGGAGTGTGGACTTGATCTGTGGTGCTAAAGGAATGAAAGTTAGCAGGTAAGAACCAGTTTTCCCAGTGTCTGTCCCTTTGTTAAATAAGCAATGCACGGTGGTCTGTGGATACGGGAGGCGGGGGGTGGTTTACATTGCCCTGGACTACTTTTGACTCAGTTTTTTTTTTTGGGGGTGGGTGGAGGGTTTGCTTTGGCAGGAGACAAAGCTGCCCGGCAGCACAGTGGAGCAGTCACTGCAGTGGCCTGGTCTCCCGACGGCAAGTGGGCAGCTTCCGCCAGCGACGGCGGGGACGTGGTGATTTGGAGAGAGGCGAAAGCGGTGCACAAGCTGCAGGTGAGTTAACACAGGCTCTCTCGGATGTCCGCCTCCCTCCAGCCCGCTCTGCGTTGTCGGAACGAATGAAGAAATCCCAGGGGGTTTTGAAACTGTAGAGTTCAGCAGAGAATTTTCCTGGCTTTGTCCTCTGGTGAAGAATTTTTGTGAGTGGGAAATGTGCCGGCGCAGTACAGGGTGTGGCCCCTGGATGGCAGCATGGCACCTCAAATAAACATTTTCTGCCGTCACAGGCCTAGGAGCTCATTGGCTCTCAAAGCCTCTTTCTTCACTCTGTTGCGTTCTCATTTGCTCTTATTCCTAGGTCTCCTTTCTTTTCTTTTTTCCCTCCGAGCATTTTGTTTTATTTTTGTACATTTTTGTAGGGCTAACAATGTGTCATATTTCATGCTTTAGGTGCATCAGTGCAGCACCTGTATGGGGGCTCTGATGAAGATCTGCTCTTCAGCTGTCTGTGCTGTGTTCACTTTTTATATTTATTTAACACTTTTATATACCGACATTCATGATAAGGATCATATCATAGCATATATCGGTTTACAGGGAACAAAAGTATTATAACATTAACCTTAACCAGAAGGAGCATAAAAAGTTACAATAAAACAGGGGTATGGAACTGGGGGGGTGGAAAAGCAGAGGGGGACAGTTAACTCATTAACTAATTACAACAAAAGAAATGGTGGGCATATGATGTGAAGAGCGGGATTGCCACCTCGCCCCGGGTCAGCTGAACAGGCAAATCCAGCCCTGGTTTTTCTTCCCAGGTGTTGTCGTTCTGACTTTCTTAGGGACTTCAATGGGCCAAGCAGAACCACAGCTCCCTGCATGCAATGGAGTCAGAACCAGGTCTGGATCTGCCTGGGGCGAGCTGGCAGCCCTAGCTGAGAACCACATCTAACAGGCTCCCAAATATTTACACTCTATGGGGGATAATTAAATTACATTCTACTATTTTTGGCTCCCAGAATGCTTCAGTCGATTTTTCTCCGTGGCCTCTAGGTGACCTGATTTCTGGAGGGAGACTCCGGGTCGAACTTGGTTTTCTGACGGCCTTCCCCCCGTTTCTGGTGCACCGTGGGCTCGGCCGTACCAGTTCTAAACCACGAAGCACTGGGGGGCCCAGTATTGTTCTGGGGAGCCTCGCTGCACCCCTCACGCTGCTCGTTTCTCTCCCCCCTCCTCTTCCAGGTTAGCGAGCGCGCCGTCCGCGCCCTCCTCTTTGTCTTGCCAATGAGTTTCCTGGCGGTGTCCGACGATCAGAAAGTCTCTCGCTGGGACCTGGATTCCTGGAGCTATTTGGACTCCACAGAGTGAGTAACGAGGGAGGGGGGGAGGGGGCTGTGAGGAGAAAGGAGGGATCCACCATTTTGCACGGATCCTAGAAATTTCCAGGATCGTTTGGAATTTAAGTGAGGGTTGAGCGCCGTACCCAAGGGGCGATGTCATAATTGGCTGTAACTCACAGGAAGTGCGGGTATATTTCACAGGAAGTGATGTCACAGCATCTATAGCTCTCTAGAAGTGATGTCAAAATGAAATTCATTGCAAAGCGAGCACAGCCCCAGTGAGTTTATTACATAGGAAGTGATGTCACAGCATTCTGTGACTCTCTGGAAGTGATGTCACGATAATCTGCAAGTCCCATGATGTTCAATGGCCAGGTCTGGGTATGTGAATAGGCGCAGTAGGCCTCTGCTAGGGCAGCAAAAATCCAGGGTCAGCAGGATGGCGACAGATATGTGGCCTTGCAGCAGAGAACAGCCTTCTGCTTCCGGACTGAGCCCCTCCCATCCCAGGCAGCATGCAGGGAACAGGGGGGGGGGTGGTGAGCCAACCAAAGCCTCCAGCCTTTCTGGCATTCAGAGGTATTTGGAATGGGGGGGAAGAGAAGGGAGCAGGAGGGGGTGGGAGGTGGGTTCCAGGATCTTGGGAGATGTAGGAAGGATGGGGAGTTTCCCCCAGCCCCTCCTGTCCACCTCAAAATGATCTCCATTTGCTCCAGGCTCACTGTAACCCCTGCCCATGAGATCTGATCTCCCACCTCCAACCACCTCAACTTTCTTCCTCAGTGTTCCCCATCCCCATTCCTCTCTCCTTCTCACACTCCTCCCCCCCAACCCTGTTCCTCTCCCCGTCCCTGAGATCTCCCTGTGCTGATATTGGAGATGGGGTATTATAAAGTCTAACGTAGAATACAAGATAGCAATGTCTGCCAATAGGCTTCAGAATTTCCAAAACTGTGCCGGAGGATCTTCCCCTGAGCTGCTGCAGGAGATGGTGGGGCTGTGCCCTAGACCCCTCTGCTCCCTGTTGTCCGACCTTACAGGGAAGGAGAGGCGGCAGCCCCAAGACTGCCCACAGGGGATGGCAAAATCCTAAATCTATCACCGTTCAGAGCAGCAGAAAGGAAAACTGGTTCTTACTGAGGAGCTGCAGGTGGCAGGCGGGGTTATGTAGCAGTGTCGATGAAACTCTCTGTCTCCATCTGCTGGCGGGGAGGCAAATTACAGGGAACTTCATATTCTGTCAAACTGTGAGGAGTCAAGCAGTGGGCACTGGGCCGGAAGGAGACCTGTGGCCATGCAGCGGATTAGGTGATGCCTCCTTTCTCTTCTCGTTTCCTTAGCTACAGCGCGACCCAGTCTTACAGCCTGGACACAAAATCTCTGGTGATGGGGATGGGGCGCGCCCCCTCCTCCCAGGTCCTGCTGGGCACCGTCGGAGGCAACCTGCTGGTCCTGGACTCGGAGAAGGGCTCCCTGTACCCCGTCAGGTAAGGTTTAAACCCCGGGACCCGGCACCGACTGCCCGGATGATCGGCCTCGGCACGGTTACTGCGGGGCGCGGGGAGGGGGGGGGGAGTGTCACCTGCCCTATCGTCAGAAAACAACCCCCCCCGCCAAGCAGAAATAAATCATTTCCCCCCCCCCCCCCCCCCGCCCCCGTCTTCCTCTGCAGCTGTACCCTGGGCTACCAAGCCGAGACCTTCCACTCCCAGATCAGCGCCATGGAGGGCGACCAGGTCTGTCTCCTGGAGAACTCGCACAGTCCCGCCCTGCACCTGACTGTGAGTATCCCCCCCAGCTCGCCCCTCTCGCCCGCCTGATGTCCCTGACAGACCATCCCCCGGGTTATAACACAGCCTCCCCGTTCTCTCTCTCTCTCTCTCTCTCGTTAGCGGGTAACGAAGGCTGGGGACTTTCAGATCAGGACGCTGGTGGATCTCGGCGCCTGGAAAGGCACAGAGCGCCTTCACCAGATTACGCAGGCTCATCCCGAATTCGGTAGGCACAGGGGAGAGCTCGGTGCTCCAGGAAGGAGGCCGGGCGCTGTCTCGTAGTTTTGTTTTTTTTTCCCGCTGGCGAAAAGGCAGGGGGGGGGGGGGGGGAAAGAGGCTTTCACAGGGGGGAAAAAGGCGCACTGTGGTTTTTATTTTTTTCCGTCGATGCAACGAGTGGGTCTCGGTGCTATAGTATTGGGGGTCTCTCAGGCCCTCTTACTGTGATAAGAGTAGGTCTCGGGAGTATATTAATGGGCCGCCTTAATACCGTCTTATTATAAACGGGGGCCGGTTTGCCGCTTTCTGGGATTAGGGTACGGGCGCCACAGTTTTAGGGCATCGAAACCGAAAAGAACCTACGGCGAGTCCGGCTCTTAATAAGAGGGGGGATGTCTCTGTGCTCCAGTAACAGCACAGCAGAACCTGCCAAAATTAAATATTTCTTTTACCCCCAACTCCCGCTGACCTGCTGGGATGTCGGCACCCAGAGAGCGAGGTCCTATTATGGGAATAAGAGCGTCATCAGGCGGCCATCTCTTGACTGATCCGAGGTGCGAAGGAAACGGGGGTTGGGGGTCACCGTGAAGAGCGGTGGGGGCCACGGTTACGACCACGGGGATCCTGCGGACCTGCCTGGGGTGGGGGGCGGGCACGGACTGGCCTGACATCCCCCCCCGAGATCTTCTGTAACCTCCTTCCTGTGTGTTTCTACCCTTCCCTTCCCTTCGTCCTCCGCAGGCCTGGCAGACTCTGGAGGGAGCCTCTGGGTGGAGACTCGCCGAGCGGAGAAGAAGGACTTCGAGAGGGACCACTGGGATGTCCAATTTGCCACCAGAAAAAAGAGAAAAGTAAAGCAGGGAGAGGAGGGCGGCGGGGGAGGGGGGAGAGCGGGACCCGGAGGAGGAGGGAGGAGGGCCGGGCGCCGCAGGGCATCTCGGTTACCCCCTTATTCCGGTTGCCCACCCCCGATAGGTCCCTGTCCTCCCGTTTCCCCGACTCTCGTTTGGCCTGCGCCCTCCTTACCCCGCTCCGATTGGCCGGCAGGATACGCCCCCCCCCCCCCCCGTCTTCTCGCCGAAACCAAACTCCGAATTTAATGCCTCTCTCTCTTTTCTTTTTTGTAATTTCTTTCCGCCTCCCCCGAGGCGAAACGCGTGGAAAAGCAGCAGTGCCTGACGGTACTGGAGGTTCTCGCCTGGGAAAGGAAGCAGGTAAAACCCCCCTCTTACCCGGACGCCTGCTGCGCCGATAACGTACGAGAGGCGGTCCCTGCCCGAGGAGCTTACCCGGGACTCCCCGGGACCCGGGAGGGGGGGGGGTTCAGGAAATAGCGTTTCTCGCGGTGAACGTGGTTCACATCAACCGAGGGGGCGGGCTCTGAGATTTAACGGTAAGGAAGGTCCTTCCGGGTACTGCAATCCACCCCTGGGCTCAGCTCCGGGCCTGAGGGCCCCGCCAGGAAGGCCACGGTTTTCGGGGTCGTCCTCCCCCCTTGAATTATTTCAGGAGATGCATTTGCGTGCGTTCTGGACCCCAAAGTCAGATGACTTTCCACTCAGGGGGAGTCAGGCGCCCCAAAACATCCTGGCGGAAATCTGAGACCGGGAAACTGAGCCGCATTTTTAAACAATAAATAGAATCTCACAGAGGTACTTCCTGTCGTAGAAGAGCACATCCCTTCCCCTCACATAACGGGGTCCCCAACATTTAAGTGGTTTGGTTTTCTTTGTCGACAAAAGATCATTTCCCTGCGGGGGGGGAGGGAGCCATGTTTGAAATAGTCTGAAGTGACGTGGCAGACTCGCACCCGCCCATTGACCGGTGCGAGGTAAATGGCGGGTGCGTTGCGTGGCCAGTCAGATCTAGCGAGGGTGCGCGTCGGGTCATCGCGACTCCGGTTTTCTAAGATGGCCGCCTCCATGGGCTCGAGGGAAATCACCTAGGGATGAAAAACTCAAAGCTCGGTGACGTTAGTCGTGCTGCCGGGGGGGAGGGGAGAAACGGGGACTGCAGCCTGAAATTCATTGTCCCGGAGACCGCTACTGACCTCCTCTCACCCCCCGTCCACAGATTCACAACGATGCAATCACGGCCCTGCATGTGCTCGATGACCACCTCATCACGGCGTCGCTGGACCGGGACGTTAAGCTTTGGGACCGCGATTGTCTGAAGCAGGTGAGGGCAGGGTGTGGGGTGCGGGGGGGAGGGAGAGGTGAAGGGCAGCCCCTTCAGCCCGGGGTCAATCGAACAGACTCATCCAGGCCTGGGGTTTGTGGCTCTGGTTTTCCCATTGACGTCCCCACAGCCAGTCAGATCGTCCTGTTGTGTTGATCTGGGGTGAGGGGTGGTGATGACGCCTCCACGCTCGTCTCGCTCACCGCCACCTTTGTTTCTCTCTCTCTCTCTTTAGCTGGGGCTCTTCCGCTGTGACGCCCCGGTCACCTGCCTGCAGCCCAACCCGTGCTCCCCATCGGAGATCGTGTGCGGGGACGCCCTGGGGAACGTCTACTTCCTCGCCTCTCTGTAGAAGCCTTGGGACTGCCGCCATCTCAACCCGGCCCCCTGAAACGCTCCGCAGCCGCTGCCGTCGCTCCTCCCTCAGACTCGCCGACACGTTTGTTGCTCGGTTACTGCGGGGCAGCGGTGAGAGAGGGAGCGGGCGGGGATGTCTTCTCTGCTGGGAATCGTGTACAGAGATGCGCTCTTTCTTCCTTTGCTGTTAACGCGCGGGGAAGGAATAAAAGTGTAAGAGTCTCTCTGTTTTGTAAGTGTCCATCGTAACGACGCCCGTTGGAGAGCGCCTGGGGGCAGAGGATGCTGCACTGGCTGCAGGCCTAACCTTAGGAGGTTGCGGGAGATTATAGTGTTGGGGGTGGAGCACTTATGGCACTGTGGGCCCGGGGCAGTCCCCCCTATTCTACCCCAGGGTAACCCCCCCAATATACACACACACGCAAGCCAGATTCTCCCAGAGTTGCTAGCAGTGACAAATCCGGGGATTAGAAGTGAGGCTCAGGGAGATAGAGACTTACACACACGCACACACTCTCACACACTCTCTCACACACACACAGACTCCCAGCATCACTCACAGGGAGTCAGTGACAGCGCTGAGGATTTGAACCTAATGGTAGGCAAAGGCTCAAATTAATTTTTCCTGACTCACAAGTGGATGCTCCCACCCCTGGACGCCTCCCACCCTCCCTCTGGTCCCTTTTCCCACGTCCCCCAGCACGGTGGTCATCGCCCTTCACGTACACCCACACACACGTATACCAGGGATCAGTGCTTTATTGTAAAAACAGACGCGCAGTCGGGGGAACGGTCTCCGTACCCGAGTGTGCCTGGCGTCCCATCTGCTGGAGCGAGGTGCTGGGACCCCTCCTCGCAGATAGAGACAGGGGCTCTGCTAAGGTTTATCATGCACAGAGCTGGGTACGGCTGCGCCCGGTCGCGTGCGTGAGTACCGAGGCCCGCAGGTGGCAGAGTTCGGTGTCTGAGCGCCGTCTCACGCCCAGAAAGCAGAGGTGCAGCTCCCCCTTGGACGGGCCGCGCCCCGAAGTGTCTCTGATTCCAGTCGCCGTTCAGACGGAGGGCTTTAGACGTCTTCCCCGTGCTCCTCGGGCGGGATCACCCCTGCTCGCCGCGGCACTGGATTTCTCGGGCGGGCTTTTGTGCCGGGATCCAGAGTTAAGTCCTGGGGGGGGGGGAGCGAGAGGGTCTGTGGCCAGAACCCCCTCCCCTCCAGCCTGGTCTCAGAGTTTAATCGTCAGTCCAGGCCGGGTGTGTCTCAGCTTTCCCTCGAAAACTTCCAGCTTATGGCGGCCGGAGCTGCTGAAGGGATTATTACAGAGACTGCAAGAGAGAGAGAGAGAGAATGTGTGTGAGACAGACAGTAAGAGAAGAGACACACACCCCCCCCTACACACCTTCACACACACACACCTACACACACACAAACACTGCACACACACACACACACACACATCTATACACACACCTACACACACACACACCTACACACCTTCACACACACACACCCCCCTACACACCTTCACACACACACACCTACACACCTTCACACACACACACCCCCCCTACACACCTTCACACACACACAAACACTGCACACACACACACACACACCTATACACCTTCACACACACACACACATCTATACACACACCTACACACACACACACACATCTATACACACACCTTCACACACACACACACATCTATACACACACCTACACACACACAAACACTGCACACAGGTTTACCCCTAGGAAGGCCTGACCCGATCTGAAACTAAATTAAGAGCATAACCCCCCCCCTTTATCAACATGGGCCCCCGCCCCTCTAATTATCTAAAGCCGCAGGCCGCGGACCCCCTCGCTGGCTCTCACTCGAGGGTGTGGAGGCTGGGGCAGTTCTCCACCAGGTGCAGGAAGGCCGACACGGAGCAGTCAGTGAAGGCGTTGTCCCTCAGATTCAGGCTCCTCATGGACGCGTTGGCGCTGAGAGCGCAGGAGAGCTCCTCCACGCAGCTGTCCGTCAGATTCGCCATCCACAGCCTGCCCGAGCCCAGGGAGAGGGAGAGAGAGAGAGATGGGGGACACAGGGAGGGAGGGGGGAGAGTGGCTTTTAGTTCATTATTTGATTGGTCGCAAATCTCGCACCTGTAAACTGATGCGATGGAGGAGGAGAAGAGGTGAAAGCGGGGGGGAAATGGAGGTTAGGGACGGAAGGAACGTGTGTGGACAAGAGGTAGGATGGGGGGGGGAGAGAGAGAGGGTAGGGACGAGGTGAGACTGAGATGAGGAGGAGAGTGAAAGATTGAGAGGGACAGTGCCAGGGAGAGGGGGGGGGATCTGTCTGTATTGAGGTAAGTGTGGGGGTGGGGTTGGGATGTATCGGGGGGGCATGTGTATGTGTGTCTGGGGGGGGGGGGGGGTGTATGTGTGCATATGTATCCGTGTGCATATATTTACATGCGTGCAGGATATGTCTGGGTCTGTGGAAGGACGGAAAGGGTAGGGGGCCAGGGAAGGTTTATGGGGGAGAGTCGCCGCAGGGGGCAGTTGGATGATGGGGGGGGGTATTGCTTACTCCAGACTCTGCATTTGACAGTCGGGCTTCCTCAGGGCTTCGCAGAGGAGCTTCATCCCCTGGTCTCCCAGCCTGTTCTGGGCCAGCCTGCAGGGAAACACCAGTCGGTCATTACTGCTCTGGGTGGGGACCGTCCCCCCCCGTCTGCCCGAGCTGTACAGGAGCCCAGAGAGCGGCGGAACCGGGCGAGGGACTGAGCCCCCGGACACCCAGGCAGGAGCCCAGCATGAGTTCTAATCCCCGGCTCTGCCCGAATCCCTGTGTGTGACATTGTGGCGAGTTCCACCACTAGAGGTTCCCCAAGTTCCAGGGCAATTACGGACGAACCCTTCAGAGCCGATCAAAGCGGGGGAACTGGAAAAGGCTTTATGACAAAATAAGAGACCAGGGATTCTCAGCAGCCAATCAAAGGTCAGGGATCAGCCAGGCTGGAGGTGCCCTGTCGTCTCTGCCAAACTCCTTGCGACCTCTGACCCCCAGACAGCGTGCGCTGCGATAAGTGTGGGGTTTCAGTCTCCTCCTCCTCTCACTGCTGATCCTTTCTGCACAAATCACCCCAGACACCAAGGGGCACTGTCGCTTTGGGTCACAAAGAGGTCACTTGGAGGAGACCTGCCCTCTTTTCAGGCTGGGATTGGTACGTGTAGTATTCAAGGAGACCTGCCCTGTCCCTGTGTGTGTGTGCGTGCGGTGATGAAGGAGACCTGCCCTGTCCCTGTGTGTGTGTGCGTGCGGTGATGAAGGAGACCTGCCCTGTCCCTGTGTGTGTGTGTGTGCGTGCGGTGATAAAGGAGACCTGCCCTGTCCCTGTGTGTGTGTGCGTGCGGTGATGAAGGAGACCTGCCCTGTCCCTGTGTGTGTGTGCGTGCGGTGATGAAGGAGACCTGCCCTGTCCCTGTGTGTGTGTGCGTGCGGTGATAAAGGAGACCTGCCCTGTCCCTGTGTGTGTGTGCGTGCGGTGATGAAGGAGACCTGCCCTGTCCCTGTGTGTGTGTGCGTGCGGTGATGAAGGAGACCTGCCCTGTCCCTGTGTGTGTGTGCGTGCGGTGATAAAGGAGACCTGCCCTGTCCCTGTGTGTGTGTGCGTGCGGTGATGAAGGAGACCCGTCCTGTCTTCAGGTTGGGATCTGCGTGAAAGGAGAACTTGAACTGCGTTTGCAGAGTGGGCAAACGAGAGGAATGATTCATGAATGTACCCAGTCTGACGGTTCCTGTTCCTTGTACAGGGACACGCCTTAATCCATAGCCTGGTAAGTGCTTTTCTTTTGGCCTGGCTCCTTCCCACAGCACAGGTTGTTCCCCTCCGAAAGCGTCCTTCTGCTGTTCCACTCCCTGCTCCTCCCTGCTGCCTCCACAACCTTTCATCACACCCAGAAATTACTCTCACCTGGCTTATGGACCTTTCCACCCCAATATTCTAAACAAACTAGGTGTCTGGGTTCTGGAGGGAGGCAATTTTTGGGCCATGGTTCTGGATAAAGCGATAGTTTAGACTCCAGGGTCTGATGGGGGGGGGGGGGGGGAGGAGGAAGATCATTTTAAGGCCCTGGGGGTTCGTAAGGGAGGTGGCCAGAGAAACCGAGCATGCCGGTGTCGCGCTGTTACCTCCCCACGTCACACAGACACGGGAGCACGAGCTACACCGTTTCCCATCCACGCGCCTCACCTGACGGTGACACACTTGTGCAGAACGGTCTTCAAGCTTTTCATTCCCCAGGACTCGATCGAACAGTTGAAGAGATGGAGGTTCTGCAGCTGCTCGCAGGGCCCGAGCACAACGGCCAGGACGTAGCAGTCCACGGGGGTCATGATCTGGAAGCTGAAGTCCACCTGCCTGACCCGCCCCATGGTCTCCTGCACCAGGACCTTGTTCTGCGTCTCAAACAGATAGTGTAATGTGTTCAGCAGCTGGATCTTGCGCGTCTTGGCGATTTCGAACCTCTTTTTGATCCAGTCCACCACTTTGCAGACGTTCTCTTGGGGCACGTCTCCAATGAGGTCCTTCAGCTGGGCTGTGGTGGCCGGGCAGGAGAGACCAGCCATAAACTGCAGGAAGATTTCATAACGGCCATCCTTGGTAGTGCTGGCTTCATCCAACAGTTCAGTCAGTTTTTGGGTGGGAGTTTGGAAGAACTTGGCAAGGGCTGCCAGGAATTCCTGCACCGTGAGGTGAAAAAAGGAGTATACCACGTCTTTTAAGGAGTTCTCCTTTTGAAGAATCTGCATGAGGAAACCAGATAGGAAATTGCTGGGCTGCAGGTCATACCGATGGAAGTGGTAGTCGCTGAAGACAATGACCTTCTCTGCCACCCCCATGTAGGCCATATCTCCTGTCTTCAGGAGCAGTTCCCTAGGCTCCTCTGCCTCCCTGGCGTGGTTCTTCAGGATATTGTAGATATAGTTGGCATACAGTTGGGTGATAGTCTTTGGTGGGCTCCAGTTACGTAGCCTCGGTGAGGTGAATGTCCCCTCTAGTGAGGAGCAGATGACCCAGCAGTATGATGGGTTGTAGCACATAGTGTACAGAATGGCATTTTCCTCTACATAGGCCAACATTTCTAGAGAAACCTTGGTGTCACTGTTGAACTTCATGAAATAGTCTTTGATCTGTGCATCAGAAAACCCCAGGATCTCTGCATAGAGGTGGACAGGTGCAGCCTGTAAGGATTCCAATGCTGTGGGCCGTGTGGTCACCAGCACAGAACAGCCTAGCAGCATCTGCCCTTGAAAGAGGGCACGTATAATGTCTGGAATGGAGCACCAGCTCTCGGCATACAGGCATGAAGCCACCTTTGATTCTGATTTTGGAGAACTGGCCTGAGTGTCCGGGAAGGCAATAGGTTCATGGAATTCATCCAAGCCGTCAAAGATTAATAAGATCCTGTTGGGGTTCTTTAAGACTTTCTTGAGATCTTTCTCCAGGTAGGGATAAGAGTCCAGGATGATCTGCTTGAGACTGGTCCGTTCCTGGTAGATGTTGAGCTCCCGGAACTTGAATTGGAAAAGGAAGTGGAACTGCCCATAAATCCTGTCCACTGCCCAGTCATGGACTATTTTTTGCACCAGCGTGGTCTTGCCAATGCCAGCCACACCACTGATCACAGCATAGAGGCAGCGGCTGCACTTGCCAAAGCTGGTGCCAAAGATCTCATGGTGGCGGACCTTCTCCAGCTCTCGGCGCAGTGTCTGCTTGCGCCACTCGGAGTGGTCGCGCCCGCGTGCCAGGAGCTCATGCTGCACCTGCTCCTGGTACCGCAGAGAGGGGATGATGAGGAGCTCTGTGAAATGTTCCTCCAGCTGGAAGGTCTTTGCCATATTCCAGCCATGGATGGAGGTCAACGTGAAGGTAGCGTTCCTCTCCCGCAGGATCTCCTGGTGCTTGTGATGGATGCCTTCACCAGAAGGAAGGAAGAGTAATAATTATTAGCCAGTGATGACTACAGTAATCAAAACAACTGCCCGTGTGTTTCTCTCTCTCTCTTTCACATTCTTTGTCTCAGTTTCTGTTTCCGACATGTTGCTTTGCATAGACCCCCTCAGCTCATCGGACAAGGTCTTAACTGCCTGGAGATGCCCCTTCTCCCAAAATTACCATATTCACTTCAACAAAGAGGATCCAGTGATGACTGGGGTCTCTCTCCCATTGCCTACTTATGTCCTCTCATTCCCCTATCCCCCCCCCCTCCCCCCCCCCCCCAATCAAACACATACGTTGCCTGCTTGCTGTTTAAGATGGTTCTCGTTAAAGGATTACCATCACTTAATCCCATCCCCCCAGCCCCCCGGGTTTCCTCAGTACTGGAACTATAAGTCACTTACCCACCAGACAGTCTTGAATGACCTCATCAGGGGCCCACTTAATTTCCTTGTGCAAAGAGTCACCTGAAACTTACAAAAAGGACCTTTAGCACCGCCATCTTATCAATACATTGATGAACCTCTCTCAATATCGCGGTATCTGTCTCTTCATCCATCTCTCATTCTATCCTTCCTAGTATCTATCACCATCCACCTCTTCTTCCATCCAACCTTCTGTAGCATTTCTCACTCATCTCTTCCGTCACCTTATTCCATCTATCCATTTATTACTCTCCCTCTGTCTCTGGCTAATCTGTCGGTCTCTCTGTGTGTACTGCTTTGATAGCCTAGTCCAGAGTTCCCCAGCTAGCTTGCCACAGGATACCAGCGCGCCTTCAGATCTAGGCAGGTGTGCCACGGAAAGGTCACCACCACCTGATAGGATCCAAGCCGGCACCTGCGCTCTGCCATCAGCGCCTCGCTGTAACAAGAGTGGGGGTTTGTTAAAACAGGTAGGAGCGTCTTTCTGAGCACACGGTGCTGATCACGCTTGACCCCTTTTCCTAGCTACAGTATGAGCCCCCCGGCGTGTGGTAATTAATGGGAAGCATGCGGGGCATGGATAGCCGGGCCCTGCTTTGTTGAGCGCAGACGGTGCCCACAGCACCTCCTCCTCGTCAACCTCCTGACCTCTTTCCTTCGAGTCCTTCCAGGCTCTGATTTATCCCCAGGTAGAGTGAGGTGGGGCGAGCATTGACTGAGCACTGGATGTGACTTTACTCTGAGGGCCTGATGGTGGTGGGGGAGCAGGAGGAGCTCTGGCAACTAACTGAGCCGGATGTCCACATCACAGCACCTTCTCCCTCCTCTGGCACTTGAATAGAGAGGTAACTGGTCCACCGCTACGTGTTCTTGTGCGTCTCTGCCTGCTCTCTCCCTTTGTTTTTAAAATTTGGAAAGAAATTGGACTTTCCCTAGCTGGCCTTCTCACCCTCCTCCTCCTCTTCCATGTCTGTATGGCACCATAATGATTTCCACCTGACAGAGTCCACCTCCCCCCAACCAGGACCCTATTCTTGTGACGTTTGCACCTTTGTCTTCAATCTCCTGCAGGATCCTCCTGACCTTCAGGAAAGCATTATTGTCCTTGAAGTCTGCAAAGCTTTGCCACATAGCCCGGGCAGCTTTGGCGTCTTCCTTGGCGAGCACCATACGCAGGAGGAGCTGCGAGGCCTCGTCATGGTTGGCAGCAGAAATTTGCTAAGGGAAGAAGGAGGACAAGTGGATGAATGTAATGCTCCCTTGTTCCTGGGTTATTCTGTCACAGAGACGGGGTACCTACTCGGGAGGTAGGTTTGGATTATGATCTGAAAGAGGGAAGGGGTAGGACCTATCTGTGGTGATCTGGAATACCCCTCTCCCCCAGGAGACGGATCGATAGACTGACAGATAGACGGATATATCTCATACTATTCCCTGAAATAGAAAAAGAGGTGAATGGACAGAAATTGGATACACCACAAGCTGTACCAGAGAGATACCTGAATGGACAGATGCATGCATGAGACACGTTTTACTCAACCCTGGAGAAGGATGAACAGATGGGATAGACAGTGGGCACATCTCATAGCCTAGCCCAGAGGAAGATAGATGGACACTAGAAACAGCTCATGCTCCATACTGGATATAAGTGGATGAACACTGAACACAATTCATGCTCTATTCTAGAGACAGACAGGTGTTAGACAGATAGAGAGATATTGGATACAACTCATACTCTGTGCTAGAGCTGAATTACTAGACAGACGGACAGACATTGGACACACCTCATACTCCATCAAGGAGAGGGACAGACATACATTGGACGCACTTCATATTCCGCCATGGAAAATGATAGACAGTAAACACACCTCATACTCTGCGTTGGAGATGGCAGTCTTGGCATAGAGATTGAAGGCCACAGCATGCACCACTTCCTCAATGGCGTCCTTTAGCCGTTGGTAGTACAGCTTCATGAGTCTGCGCAACTGTAGGTCGCTGAACCCCTCCAGGACCCCCAAGGCCACTGGGGAAAAAAAGAAAACCGTGGAAACCCATCCCAAACCTGTCATTTTTCTAAGAAAAGAATGGATCTCGGACTAGGGACCAGAACATCCAGTTGGGTCCTTGCAGTATGCGGGAGGCAGATTGCACCATGAGATGAAGGCACAATTAATGCCATGGCCAGCTTCAGCCTGAATATTCTAGTTCGTATTTGTGAACCATGGGATGAACCCAGAATATGCAAAGACGGATTTAGAAAATTAATGGACAGTTAAAATTAGTGAGGAGGGGGAGTGGGAACCAGGTGCATGTAGAATCAGGATGTGCATCATGGGATGTGTTCAACCCCATGGTGAATGCCTCACGCATACCACAAGGACCCAACAGAATAGTGATGTATTCCCAGATATAGGAATAATTTAATATTCGCACACTCTGGGATGAACACAAGGCAGTGGCGTATTTTAGGAACAGCAGAGAAAGATGCATCCTATTTTTGGTCAAAATGTGATTGTTTAAGAGGTGTAAGAAATGCTGAGGGCATCTTTTCTTTCACTTGTACATAAGCGCAATTTTCTCTCTGCATCATAAAACAAGGAGCATTCCTCCAGTTAGCGATGTGGCATGCCGTAACTCCGGCTTTATTAAGGAGGCTGGGACCAGCCCCTCCCCGTACCCCAAACGGAGAGAATGAGGGACATAAGATGGGGAGCGCTGTGGAAAATCGATCCAATGTATTTGCCACATGAGACGGGGCCGAACCAGAACCTGTGTTCAGGTGGGGGTAGAGGTGGCACCCTCCGGGCCACAACACGATAAGAAAGTCATCTGAATTAGGTGAAGGTACCGGGTTAGTCAGCTTTTGGGGAGATTTTAACGACCTGCTTGAGGTTCCGATCGATAGGGCATGAGCCAGGGATTGGATGTGATCGATAACTTAGGATCAGGAGCGTAGAGGCAACCAACAGGCAGCAGGAAAAAAATATTTATTGGACTCAGCAAACTTAATTCTATTTTTGTGACTGATGATGAGGATGGGGTGAGGGTCCTGCTCTGTGACACCCTCTTGAGATGTCCGTTGTCTCCTTACCCTCGCTCTCGCCATCGGGCCTGAAGAAAGGGGTCAGGTGTCAGTGCACGAGAGTAGCCCTTACCTGGCGAGCTGCCCACCACACTCTCCTTTTGCCTCTCTCTGGCCTGCCGACCCCCCTGCATCGCTGCCACTGGTCTCCCCGATTCTCACTCCGTGCCGGTCATGTCGCCTCTGTACCCGGGCGAGGGGGCCGAGAAACCTCCAGTCTGATAAAAGTGAAATGAACGCACGGTCGGCGTCAGAGGTGAGCTGAGAGAGAGGCTGATTTACCGGTAAAGCGTTCTTCCTTTCTGGGGCCGGGAGCCAGGTCCCCACACGAGAATTTACAGGAAAAAAATCTCTGCCCGGGCGGAGCCCCCTTAACGTACACAGAGAGAGAGAGAAAAAAATAAAAACCATACCTGGGCATTTACGCGCATTGCAGGTGAACAGCAGCCGGAGAGCACGGAGACAATCAGGATAGAAAGGGATAGGGCGCAACTCGTGTATAAGGGACGCCGAGGGCAGCGGACATTATATCCTTAATATAAAGTTAGATGGCGTAATTTGTGCATGAAGGACTGAGAGGTTGCTCCAAAGAAGCAAAACGGTAGACGGTCAAATAGAGCCAGGAGGCGAACAAAGTAGAATAAGACCGTTCAGCTTAGATGTAGGGATTTCCTTTATTTAAAGTACAGCTCAAATCAAAATATGCCCGACTCGGGCCAAGTTTCGCCCAAGCATAGGGCTGCGAAATATACGAGAGAGATTTCAATACGCTAATGAATATTAAGATTATAGAGTGCGTAATCAATTCATGTTTCATCACAAATTTAAAATTACACACCAGCAGAATAGAAATAAGCAAACAAAATTAGCTAATAAAAGTCAAGCTGAACAAAAAAAAGAAAGACTTAACACAAGTTTTAGCAATTAAATGCTCATGTATCAAGCAATATTAAACTAATATAAATGGGACATGGTGAAACAGATATATGAAATGGTACAGAAATAAAAGTTATAGAAAAGAGGAAGAGAGGGGATAGAAAAAAAAAAAGGAATAAAGTGTAAAAAGATATATGAAGATAATACCTTCCAAATCACAGCAATGCCGGATAGGTAACAGGAAATCATTTAAGTAAGATCCACCTGACGTTAAGCGTGGTTTTTGTTCACGCACCTTTTCCTCTATAGGATAAAATATATAATTTTTAATGTGTTATAAGATTGTTTATGATTTTCTAACATGGTTTTAGCTGATTTAAGCTTTTTTAATTCACGCACTTATTTATTTATTTATTTTTGGTTTTTATATACCGATCTTCCTGCATTAAATACAAATCAAACCGGTTTACAAGGAACAATAAAACTGCCTGTACGGCGATACATAGAACTAAGAACATTGTAAACAGGGCAAACACAGTTAAAATTTTAAAATTTAACTGAAACAGAGGAAAAGGAAAATTAGTTTCTTACCTGATAATTTTCGTTCCTGTAGTACCAAGGATCAGTCCAGGACACCTGGGTTGTGACTCCGCACCAGTAGATGGAGACAGAGCAAAACTTGTGGGCGGAGCCATATATGACCCTGTGCCAGTCACAGCCCCCCTCAGTCATACGTAATGTCAAAGTAGAAATCCCATAAGGCAACCATAGTTAACTATACAAACTTGCTAATTAAACGGAAATAATTCCAACACTCCTACAGGAACCAGACTCCCCAACCGGGAGAGCGAATAAACAAGCGGTCAGCTTACTTAAAACAATGATGAGCGGACTCTCCGTTACTTTAGCGCAGCACTGCGGGTGGGATCCTGGACTGATCCTTGGTACTACAGGAACGAAAATTATCAGGTAAGAAACTAATTTTCCTTTCCCTGTACGTACCAGGATCAGTCCAGGACACCTGGGATGTACCAGAGCCAACTTACCGAGGGTGGGAAATAGAGAGTCCCGCACGGAGTACCCTCTCTCCAAAACCCCCGGAATCGGTAGCCCGGACATCCAACCGGCAATACCTGATAAAGGTATGCAAAGACTGCCATGTAGCCACTCTGCAGATCTCTTGAGGCGACACCTGAGAGGCTTCCGCATGTAGCCGCTCTGCAGATCTCGTGAGGCGACACCTGAGAGGCTTCCGCCCAAGACGCCGCCTGAGACCGAATCGAGTGTGCACAGAGACCCACGGGAAGCGGTTTCCCCCCGCACCAAGTATGCCGAATCAATGGCCTCCTTGAGCCAACGGGCGATTATAGAGCGGGATGCAGCTTCCCCTTACCTTGGACCAGAGAACAGACCAAATAGATGATCTGTCACCCGAAACGGATTAGTGACCTCTAGGTAGCGAAGGAGGGACCTCCGCACATCAAGCTTCCTGAAATTCCGACCGCGAAAGCGGGAAGCTCCACCGATTGGTTTAGATGGAACGCCGACACGACTTTAGGGAGAAAGGAGGAAACCGTCCGCAAGGAAACTCCCGAATTGGAAATACGCAAGAACGGCTCCCTACAGGACAGAGCCTGTAACTCCGAAATACGTCATGCCGAAGCAATCGCCACCAGGAAAACAGTTTTGGTTTTTTTTTTGTTTTTTTTTTAAACGTGAGATCCTTGATAGTAGCGCGTTTCAAGGGCTCAAACAGTGCCGAGCATAAGGCGGAGAGCACCCAATTAAGATTCCAGGACGGACATGGCAAAATGCAACGGAGGCCGAAGATATGTAACCCCGCGAAGAAAAACGGGAAATATCCGGGTGAAGCGCCAGGGAGGATCCTTGAACCTTACGCTGCAAACAACCAAGCGCTGCTACTTGAACCCGCAGCGAGCTGCACGCCAACCCTTTGGCCAGACCGGCCTGGAGAAACGCCAGAATATCGGATAACGAAGCGGAAGTGGGATCCAACCCGCGGTTCACACACCATTCCTCAAAGACCACCCAGACACGGACATACGCTATGGAGGGAGACTGCCGCCTGGATCTCAGCAGCGTGGTCACCACCGCGTCTGAGTAACCTTTTCTCTTTAACCGATTCCTCTCAAAAGCCATGCCGCGAGACAGAAGTGATCCGCCTCCTCCAAACAGACGGGGCCCTGTCTGAGGAGCCCCGCGAACCTCTGGAGACGGAGGGGTACTGCCACCGACAGCTAGACAAGGTCTGCGAACCACGGACGGTGCGGCCACTCCGGTGCTACCATGAGCACGTTGGACGGGTGCAACTCCATGCGCCGGAGAATTTTGCCGATCATGGGCCACGGGGAAAACACGTACAGCAGGACATCCGTCGGCCAGGGAAGCACCAACGCGTCGACGCCCTCTGCTCCCCTTTCTCGACGCCGACTGTAAAATCGCGGAGCCTTCGCGTCGCGCCACATGGCCATCAGATCCATGTGGGGCACCCCCCACGTTCTGCAGATGGAAAGAAACGCCTCGTCTGCCAGCTTCCACTCCCCGGGATCCAGGCGATGACGGCTGAGAAAATCCGCTGGGACATTGTCGGTTCCGGCAATGTGAGACGCTGCAATGTTGCTGAGGTTCTGTTCCGACCAAGCCATCAAGAGCTGCGCTTCTATTGCCACCAGCGGACTCCTCGTCCCTCCTTGGCGATTGATGTAGGCCACGGTGGCTGCGTTGTCCGACAACACTCGGACCGCCATTCCCCGTACCAGCGGTAGGAAGGCTCGCAGTGCCAGACGGACCGCTCTGGTCTCTAGTCGGTTGATAGACCACTGGGCTTGAGACGGCGACCATAGTCCTTGAACCGACTTGCCTAGGCAAACTGCTCCCCAACCGGAGAGACTGGCATCCGTGGTCATCACCGTCCAATTGGGCACTAGAAGGGACACTCCACCGGACCGATGACTGGGATCCAGCCACCAGAGCAGGCTGGATCTCGCCTGGCCCGCGAGCGGAAGCGGTAGGTGGAACTCCTCCGAAACCGGTTTCCAGCGGGATAGCAAGGATGACTGCAATGGCCGCAGATGAGCGAACGCCCAGGGAACCAACGCGAGCGTTGAAGCCATAGAACCTAGAACCGTCAGGTAATCACAGACCCGATAATAGCCTCACCGGAGCTTGTAGCTTGCATATCCGTTCCTGAGATAGGCACACCTTGCCCTGTTTCGTGTCGAATACGGCTCCAAGGTATTCCAAAGTCTGGGTGGGTGCTAGTTGACTCTTGTTGAAGTTGACTACCCAGCCTAGAGACTGCAAAAGCTGTAGGACCCTGGCCACTGCCAGCCGACACTGACCCTCGGACTTCGCCCGAATCAACCAATCGTCCAGGTAAGGATGGACCAGAAGTCCTTCCCGGCATAGCTGCGCCGCCACCACTACCATCACTTTCCGAGCCGTGTTTTATCACAGAAAACACCCACTGGTCTGTTGTGATTGTGGTCCAAACCTCGTAAAATAGGGACAGCCTGCCCCCTACCTTCAGAACCGAGGGATGGACCGGCTGGACATCATTGAGACGACTTACCACTGGGTACGGAAGAGGAGGAAGCTGGTCTGCCGAATCGCCTGCCACGAAGGACTGAGACTGCTGTCTGCCGCCTCCCGAGTGAAAAGAGGAGAAGAAGAACTAGGGCGAGAAGTCCGGGGCTTCTGGCTACTCCGGTATCGGGAGCAGGAAGAGAAGGATCCGGTATCGGGAGCAAGAAGAGAAGGATCCCGTAGACCGTGCCCTGTCCTCCGGAAGTCTATAACCCTCATTCTCGCCCAGGAGTTGTATCATGTCAACCAGTTCCTTCCCAAACCACAGCCTGGCCTAGAAGGGAAGGGAGCCCAGACGAGGGGAGCCCTGACGAGACTAAGAGGCCCCGTCTGCCGACCAGTTCCTCAGTCACAGGAGACGTCTGGTCGAGACAGCGGATGCCATGGAACGAGCCGAGGTTCTGAGGAGATCATGTAGTGCGTCCGCACAGTATGTTATTATCGCCTCAAGGCGCCCGGTCTGCTTGGCTTCTTCCTCGGAAAAGCCCTCATTAGCTAGCAGCTGCTGGACCCAACGGAGTCCAGCCCGCAAGGTGAAGTTACTGCAGATCGCCGCCCGGGCTCCGAGCGCCGAGACTTCAAATCTTCTTCAATTGGATTTCCAACTTCCGATCCTGAAGGTTCTTCAGAGTCGTGGTACCCGTGACAGGGATAGTCGTCCGTTTCGCACTGCCGAAACCGCTGCGTCCATCTTTGGTACCCTCAGAACCTCCAGCGCTTCCTCCGGCAAGGGATAAAGTTTATCCATAGCCTTCGTGACCTTCAGCCCCAGGTCTGGGGTATCTCATTCTCTAAAGAGCAGGTCCGTGGAGGAAAACAATGAAAGGGGAAGGTTGTGGGGGGGCCACTCAGGCCCAACTACACTGGGTCCATGGAGCCGATGCGAGAGTCCTCGACGGGCTCCGCTATCTCCAACTCCCCCAAAAACGTCTGCCGCTTCCCGGCTGGAATGAAGGGGCCCAACTCGTCACGGCGGAAGAGGCGAATCACCTTCGGGTCGTCGCCTTCTGAGTTCTGACCCTGTCGTGCCTTCCCTTGCACGGGCATACCATCTCCCTCTGCCCCCCTCGGGGGCGGGGATGGAGCCTCCTGGTCTTCCAGGTCCTCCGACGTGTCCAAATCATCCCAGGGCGGGAGAGCCCGCAGTGGCCGCTTGAGCTTGGGTGGGGGCCCGGCATGTCATCCATCCGTGGGCGATTCCTAGGTGCCGATGGAGGGGCCTCCTGAGGTTTGGTCTGAGGGAGACGCCTCTTAAGGGCCGTGCGGGCTCTAAATGCCCTATGCATGGCCGGAATAAAATCTGACGAAAAAAGGAGCAGGATCCCTCTGAATTCGAGTCGGTATCCTGGCCCCTCCCCCGCCCCGCGGGCCCCACGGGGAAAACTGGCCTGGGAACGGGATGCTGCGGGGAGAGGGGGAGAGAATCCCTAGCCCCCTCCCCGGACAGCCCAGACACCGCGGGAGCCGGCGGCAAAATGGCGGGAGTTCCCGCGTTCCCCCTAGCTGCCTTGGGATCCAAAGAAGATCGCGTTCCCACCGCGATCGCAAAAGAAGTGTGCCGCACCAAGAGCCCCCGAAGCGCCCCCGACGTCCCCTCGCCCCCCAGGAGGCAAGCAGAACACAGGCCATCCTGGGAGAGGCGCGCGCACCCGGACCCGCAGGCCGTGCAGGCCGCGCCACGAGCCAACGCTGAGGAAAAAAGAACCGCGAAAAAAAAGAACGCCGGCCGCGAGGGATAGAGGGGAGGGGAAGAAAATAGAAACAGAGCCGGAGAATCGCCGCCGCGAGTGAGAAAAAACAAAGCTGTATCCTTTTTTTTTTTTTAAACTCACCGGAGCTGTCCCCCGACGGGTGCTGGAACGGTCCGATTTGGGGTGAGTGAGCCGGGCTCCCCGGTATCACCCCGGCTGGGCTCTGAAGTGGGGTCCTCAACCCCTAGCCCCAGCAATCTGCTCTACCAGAAGGGATGGCCCTCTCAGGGCCTGACAGCGCCTTCTGGGAGCTCTGACCGTTTCTTCTCCCTGAGAGAAAAAGAAACTAACACTCTTTTTTTTTTTTTTTTTTTTTTACAAACTTAATTGAAACAGCAACAAGAGAGAAACAGTAAGACTAGGAACCCTGCCTATCTCTCTAAAAAAAAAATACGCTAGCCCTCGGACTCTAAACAAGTTCCCTATCCAGGCTGTGAGCTATGCCGCGGCCTCTACCAGGGGGGGATGGTCCCCTCAGAACCTGACAACCCCCCTGGGAGGCAGGGCAGACAGGACTTAACCTTGTAACAAAAACTACCAATTTAAACTAAATACCAAAACAATCAAACCTGACTGACTACCAAAATCAGGCTCAGGTCAGGCAGGGGCTGTGACTGCACCTGCACCATCTACTGGAGACAGAGTAAGACTGAGGGGGGCTGTGACTGGCACAGGGGCTTATATATGGCTCCGCCCACAAGTTTTAATCTGTCTCCATCTACTGGTGCGGAGTCACAACCCAGGTGTCCTGGACTGATCCTGGTACGTACAGGGAAAAATATTTACAATGCATAGTCATAAATGTCCTAAAGCATTCAAAGAGAAAAAAAATTCACGCACTTATACTACATATCGTGCAAATTAATTTTTCGCTCACTATCTAAATCTGCTTGCTATTATTTACAATAAGAACATAAGAAATTGCCGTGCTGGGTCAGACCGAGGGTCCATCAAGCCCAGCATCCTGTTTCCAACAGTGGCCAAACCAGGCCACAAGAACCTGGCAATTACCCAAACACTAAGAAGATCCCATGCTACTGATGCAATTAATAGCAGTGGCTATTCCCTAAGTAAACTTGATTAATAGCAGTTAATGGACTTCTCCTCCAAGAACTTATCCAAACCTTTTTTGAACCCAGCTACACTAACTGCACTAACCACATCCTCTGGCAACAAATTCCAGACCTTACTTGAGCGTTGAGTGAAAAAGAATTTTCTCCGATTACTTTAAATGTGCCCCATGCTAACTTCATGGAGTGCCCCTACCAGCTATTAGATACATAGTTTTCAGGAGTAAGCACTTATATTTGTTTGACACTGCGGCGATCTTTCTGTCTTAATTAGGCACTATTTTTACCTGTATTACTCTAGTTTAGTAGAGTTCACCGCAATTCGGAGTTATCCCGATATGTATGTACAGCATTATGTGCTGCCATTTAGTGTTTAAAAGCTTTTCGGCATTTTGATTGGGTTTATGTATTTTTTATTGTATGGCGGCGATATGAGGTGTTTACCTAATGTGATCGATGTCTTTGAGTCACTCCTGCTTCAGAGTAACGGAGGTTCAAGGTAAAATCAATTCACCGTATCGTCGGGTACATGAATTGAATGTTTAATCAGATACCTCAGTTTTTACAGCATCGGCGTTCTGGTGGTTCATTACATATTAAATTTAAATGTATTTCAGAAACTCGACGCTGTCTTTGTTCTAAGCGCACTAGCGGTAGTAATTTCACATGAACCGTACTTAACATCGGGTGGACCTTTGTTTGTTTCTTTAATGATATCCCCTTACCTATTCGGAATTGCTGTGATTTGGAAGGTATTATCTTAATATTTCTTTTTACACTTTATTCCCTTTTTTTTTTCTATCCCGTCTTCCTCTCTTCTTTTCTGCACCACATATCTGTACCATATATCTGTGCCATTTCATATATCTGTTTCGCCATGTCCCATTTATTAGTTTAATATTCCTTGATACATTTTATGCTAAAACTTCATTCATACCTTTGTCTTTGACTTTTATTTGCTTATTTCTATTCTGCTGTGTATCATTTTAAATATGTGATGAAATATGTGATTGCACACTCTATAATCTTAATATTTATTAATATATTAACATTTCTCTCGTATATTTTGCAGCCCTATGCTTGGGTGAAACTCGGCCTGGGTCGGGCATATTTTAATTCTTTGATGTGAACTGTACTTTAAAGGAATCCCTACATCTAAGGTGGTCGGTCTTATTCTTTGTTCGCCTGAGGGGGCCTGGGTCCAAGTTACACAGTAACAGAATTTCCCCATGCTTTTTTTTTATTTTGATGTGGCCATTTCCTCCTGCTTCATCATCACTGGCCCTTGGATCCTAGCACATAAGCCTTCCTTTCCAATTTTACCTGTTTATATTTAATCCCCGCCCTGCCTCCCCAGAGCACCCAGTCTGGACATTACGGTGATTGGTCCCATGCAACAGGGCGCCTCACGGAAAGCTGCACGCATGGGCCCTGAATCCGGGCAGCAGACATCAGCATTAACCAATAACCGTGACTATCCCCCCCCCACCCCCAGTGGCTGTGAGTGCTGCCTCCCCCGTCACAGCTGAGCCAGAGTGCAGAAGACCCGACTAGACCATGAAAGTGGGAACCGTCCGCATGGCATGGCACACTGCCACTGAACCCCAGGCCGCCCCCTGAGGATTCTGAAAATGCCCCAACATGTACGGACCCACAAATCCGCCGAGACACCAGGGTCACACACAGATAGGAAGGCTCCTCAGACTCTCACACACACACACACATGTACGGACCCACAAATCCGCCGAGACACCAGGGTCACACACAGATAGGAAGGCTCCTCAGACTCTCACACACACACACATGTACGGACCCACAAATCCGCCGAGACACCAGGGTCACACACAGATAGGAAGGCTCCTCAGACTCTCACACACACACACATGTACGGACCCACAAATCCGCCGAGACACCAGGGTCACACACAGATATGAAGGCTCCTCAGACTCTCTCACACACACACACACACTCTGACTCCTTACCTGTGCGTCTCCCCCATTCCCCCCACACCCACGGTGCCCAGAAAGTACCTGGGAGGCGCTCCCTCACCAAATGGAAAATGCAAGGGAAGAGGGCGAGGAGACGGAGGAGCCCCCTTCCCTGTACAGAGAGGCAGCAGAGGAGAGAGAACTCATTCCACAGCTCAGCAGGTAAACAAGGAAATGAGATAACCCGAGGCAGGGCGGGAGGAATGCACTCCTCCACCAAACCCTCCTCCCCCAGGCGGAAGGGAGAGGTGATCCAGTCCTGGGATCTCTTCCACCCCCCACCCTCCATTGTTTGCAGGGAGTTGTTGTAGCACCGATTTTTTCCTAAACAAATCAGAACCACAGCTCCCTGCACGTGATGGGGCAAAAGCAGGGACTGGATCAGCCTGTCCAACTGACCCAACTTGCACCTGTAATCAGATACTACAGCCAGAAATCCCCTTACACAGCCATGGCCTTTAAGAATCGCCCCCAAAACATACACAAGAGCAGATACACAAACTGCCTCACACCCACCCACTCTACCTCACATAAACATACACACAGAGATACACACAGACACGCATGCTCAGACATACAGATAAGATACACAAACATCCAGACACTCAGAAACAAACACAGACACACACAAAGATACACACATACGTAGACAAATATGGACACTCACATACACAGATCGGTAACGGTGGTGGGGCTACTTGGCAATAGTGATCATAACATGATCAAAAGGAAAATTAGTTCTTACCTGTTAATTTTCGTTCCTGTAGTCCCACAGATCAGTCCAGACCATGGGATGTACCAAAGTTTCCCTAAACCAGGTGGGACCGAGACAGTCCTGCTCGATGCACCTGCCGCCCAAAAGAACCAAAGACCAGTGCGTGCACATCTAGACGGTAATGCCGAGCAAAGGTATGCAGGGATGTCCATGTAGCGGCCCTGCAGATTTCTTGTGGAGAGACTCTCTCCGCCCACGAAGTAGCCCGAGAACGCAAAGCGAGAGCCTTCAAGCCCTCAGGAACTATCCTGCCTTGGCAAAGATATGCCAAGGAAATCGCTTCTTTCAACCACCGAGCAATAGTAGTCTTAGAAGCATGTGCCCCTATTTGGACCACTCCAGAGGACAAAAAGATGATCGGAGATTCAAAACTCATTGATGACTTGAAGATAATGGAGTAACACGCGTTTCACATGAAGCCGGCGAAGATCGCCCCCAGCGAGACCCGCGACGTCCTCCGGAGAGAATGCGGGAAGATCCACCGACTGATTAACATGGAAGGAAGAAATGACCTTCGGCAAAAAGGAAGGAACAGTTTTGAGACAGACTCCCAAATCAGAAAAACGTAGAAAGGGCTCCCAACAGGACAGCGCTTGAATCTCTGAAATCAGACGAGCGGAACAAATAGAAACTAAGAAAACCGACTTAAGCGTAAGATCCTTAAGAGTAGTCCGACGGAGAGGTTCGAATGGAGCCACACAGAGAACCCAGAGGACTAAATTGAGATTCCAGGACAGACATGTGGGACGGACGGGTGGCCTCAAATGTTTGGCGCCCTTCAAGAACCGAGCCACGTCCGGGTGAGACGCCAAGGTGTGCCCTTCTACTCGACCGAGAAGAGAACTGAGAGCGGACACTTGGACGCGCAACGAACTGAAGGAAAGCCCCTTGGAGAGGCCTTTCTGAAGAAAGGAAAGAACCACGGAGACCGGTGCCGAACGCGCTGAGACACCCAATTCAGAACAGCCATTCTCAAAGACTTTCCAAACGCGAACATATGCCAAAGATGTAGATGGCTTCCGTGCCCGCAGGAGAGTGGTAATCATCTCCTCCTTATAGCCTTTACGCCTCAGACGTCTCCGTTCAAAAGCCAGGCCGCTAGACAGAAGCGATCCACCTGGTCGAAAAATACGGGACCCTGCCGAAGCAGACGAGGAAGATGGCCGAGACGAAGAGGCCCGTCCGACGCCAGGTTGACCAGATCCACGAACCATGGCCTGTAGAGCCATTCGGGTGCTACCCAGGATGACCGGCCCCTCGTGACGTTCTATTCTGTGTAAAACTTTTCCCATGAGAGGCCACGGAGGAAACACGTAGAGGAGGACGTCCGAGGGCCAAGGGAGAGTGAGAGCATCCACTCCCTCCGAACAGTGCTCCCTCCAGCAGTTGAAGAACCTGTTGGCTTTGGAATTGCTCAACGTCGCCATGAGGTCCAGGTGCGGGGGATCCCACCTGCTGATGATCAATTCCATGGCTTCGTCCGAGAGCTCCCATTCTCCTGGATCGAGACGCTGGCGACTGAGGAAATTGACTTGCACATTCACCTTGCCTGCTATGTGTGAGGCCGCCAGGCAATCCAGGTAACGCTCTGCCCAGGCAAGGAGCCGGCTGGCTTCCAGGGCCACTAGGCAACTCCTAGTGCCCCCCTGCCAGTTGATATAAGCTACCGTAGTGGAGTTGTAGGAGAGGATCCTCACCACCTTGCCTCGGAGCAGTGGTAGAAACTCCTGTAGAGCCAGGCAAACCGCCCGGGCTTCCAGCCGATTGATGTGCCATCGGGATTGGACTGGGGACCAGTATCCCTGCATGATCTGAGACTGACAGACTGCTCCCCAGCCAGAGAGACTGGCATCTGTAGTGACGATGATCCACTGTGGAGTCTGAAGAGGCATTCCCCTCAGAAGATGTGGTAGCGAGAGCCACCACTGTATGTCGGCGATGATAGAGGCCGAAAGCGGAAGAACCATTTGAAACTGTTCCGACACCGGCTGCCAGCGGGATAGCAAAGCTCTCTGTAACGGTTGCATATGCGCAAAAGCCCAGGGGACTAGGTCGATGGTGGAGGCCATAGTCCCCAGGACCTGGAGGTAGTCCCACACCGTCAGGAGCAGGAGCGAGATAAGGTTGCTTACCTGGTCGATGAGCTTGAATGCCCGAGCACGGGGCAGAAACACCTTGCCGAGCATCGAAGCATGCCCCAAGAAATTCCAACAGCTGGGAAGGCTGTAGATGGCTTTTGGGAAAGTTGACTATCCACCCGAGAGAGGTAAGAAGAGCAAGAACCCGGTCGACCGCCTGCCGGCAGAGAACCTCCAACTTGGCCCTCACGAGCCAGTCGTCCAGATAAGGATGGACCAAGACTCCTTCCCGGCGGAGAGCAGCCGCCACCACCATCATGACCTTGGTGAAGGTGCGCGGTGCGGTGGCGAGACCGAAGGACAGCGAGCGGAACTGAAAGTGCTGGCCCAGAACGTGGAAGCGAAAGTACTTCTGGTGTTCAGGGAGAATCGGGATGTGTAAGTACGCCTCTGTTAGGTTGAGTGAGGCCAGGTATTCGCCGGGATGAACAGCTGCTATGACCGCCCTCAGGGTCTCCATACGAAAATGGGGCACCTTGAGGGCCTGGTTGACCCTTTTGAGGTCCAAGATCGGGCGAAAGGAATCTTCTTTATTTTGTACTATGAAGTAGATGGAATACTGGTCGGCGCCAAGCTCTTCCGCTGGAACTGGGACAATGGTGCCCAGCTGCAGGAGCCTGGTAAGGGTTTGGGCCACCACATCCCGCTTAAGACCTCCGCAAGGAGAGACTACATAGAGGTCCGGCAGATCCCGAGAAAATTCTAAAGCGTAACCATCTCAGATGAGATGAGGTTTGCTGACCCAGGAACAGCTTGGCCACACATTGTGAGGAGCTAACTAGCCAAGATCAGGCAACCGCAGGGTGAGCTGATCCATCTGCTGGAGACAGACTAATATTGAAGGGATGCAGGGTAGGCTCTGTCCTGATTTAGGATACCCTTTTCAGTTTTAGTCTGTCTCCATCTGCTGGACAGAAGGCTCAACCCACGGTCTGGACTGATCCGGGTACGTACAGGGAATTTGAATTATGTAAATCTACAGCTCTAACACTAAACTTTCAAAAGGGAAACTTTGATAAAATGAGGAAAATAGAAAAAAAAAACAAAGGTGCAGCTGCAAAGGTTAAAAGTGTAAAAAAGCAATGGACAAATTAGCACAGTCCAGATGTATTCCATGCATACAGACCTTCAGATACCTGAAAGGTTTTAATGATGCACATTTGACAAACCTTTTCCGTTGGAAGATCAGTAGAACTAAGGGTCACGAAATGAAAATCTCAGAACCAACATCAGGAAATATTTCTTCACGGAGAACGTGGTGGATGCCTGGAATGCCCTTTCGAAGGAGATGGTGAAGATGAAAACAGTGAAAGAATTCAAAGGGGCTTGGGATAAACACTGTGGATCCCTAAAAACTAGAGGATGGAAATGAAGAAAAGAGTGCATGGGGGTAACTTGCTGTTGTGGCAGTTACTACCCTTAACCAATAAGACTTCATACTGTTGATGCAACTCCATTATGGCTTTCTGCTTCAACGGCAGGGGGAAAAGGGGAATTGGATTCGAACAACAACCGAGGGCCCCAGCTTTTATGATCTGGGGAAACAAATACGCATGGGGGTAACTTGCTGATGTGGCGGTTACTACCCTTAACCAATAAGCCCGATGCTTTGATACAACTCCAAAATTGCTCTCCGCTTCAACGGCAAGGCGTAAAGGGGAATTGGATTCAGACAGTAACCAATGACGGCCCTGACTTTTACGTCCTGGGACATTGGTAAACATGGGGGTAACAGGTAACTGGATTCAAACAGCAACCAACCAAAGCCCTGACATTTACAGTCTGAGAAACTGATAAGTACGGCGCAACAGATACTACATAAGTTTGCTGGGCAAACTGGATGAACCATCTAGTCCTTTTCTGCTGTTATTTCTATGTTTCTATATTAAGAAAGGTGGAAGGAAGGCAAAACAATTACTGGCATGGTTAAAAGGTGAGGATAAAGAGGCTATTTAGCAAAAAATTGGAAGAAGGATCCTTCTGAAGAAAATAGGAAAAAGCAGAAGCATTGTCAAGTTAAATGTAAAACATTGATAAGAAAGGCTAGAGAGAATTTGAAATGAAGTTGGCCGTAGAGGCAAAAAACGTTTAAAAATATGTCTGAAGCAGGAAACCTGCAAGAGTTGGAAGGACTGTTAGATGATCGAGGGATTAAAGGGGCATTTAGGGAAAATAAGGCCAGCACAAAAAGACTAAATGAATTCTTTGCTTCAGTGTTTACTAATGAGGATGTTGGGGAGATACCGGTTCGGGAGACGGTTTTCAAGGGTGATGATTCAGATGAACTGAACCTGGAAGATGTAGTAGGCCAGCTTGACAAACTAAAGAGTAGCAAATCACCTGGACCAGATGGTATACATCCCAGGGTTCTGAAAGAACTAAAAAATAAAATTTCAGATTAGTAAAAATTTGTAACCTATCATTAAAATCATCCATTGTACTGGATGACTGGAAGACTGGAGGGTGGCCAATGAAACCCCGATATTTAAAAAGGGCTCAAGGGGTGGATCAGAAATCTTTAGACTTGTAATCCTGACTTCAGTGCCAGGAAAAATAGTGGAAACTATTCTAAGGAACAGAATCACAGAACATATAGAAAGACTTTGTTTAATGGAACACAACCAGCATGGATTTACCCAAGGGAAGTTTGCCTCACAAATCTACTACAATTTTTGAAGGGATTAATAAACATGTGGATTAAGGTGAACCAATAGATGTTATTTGGATTTTCAGAAGGCGTCCCTCATGAGAGTCTTCTAAGAAAACTGAAAAGTCATGGGATATGAGGTGATATCCGTTCGTGGATTGCAAAAAGTAGGATTTTAAAATTCTGCGCACAATAATTGAAAATTCTGCAAAATTCCTCATACTTTATATTGGTTAAAATAGCACAATATACATGACAATCTTTAAGTAATTAATTTAAAATATAATACAGATAAAATATATTACTTAAAGATGCAGAGTTTCAAATATTTTGAGCAGAATTTCCCTAGAAGTACATTGTAATAATGTCCCTTCCTCTCTCCCTGCTCCCCTGGCCAGTCTCCTTTCACCTTGCCTTCTTAGGCCCCCAAACTCCTTCACCACCACTATCTCTCCCCTTCCCCTCTATATCCACTCCCAGAGTTTGACCTCTCTCTCGGTACTGCTTCTCACACAGGCTCCCTCTGTCCCTCTCTCACACTCACAGGTTCCCTCTCTCTCGTGCATTTACACCCCTCCTCATACAGGCTCTCTCTCTCTCTCGCACACACCCCCTTCACACAGGCTCCCTTTCTCTCTCATGCATACACCCTCACACAAGCTACTTATCTCTCTCTCTCATACACTGCTCATAAAGTAGCGCAGAATTCCCCAAGGACAAGAGACATATATATATAGACTTACAAATACAGATAGCTACATTCTCACACACATGTACAAACATACAGACACACTCACCTACACGTATAGAGATTCACACAGACAGGCTCACCATATACACAACTAGAGACATACAGACACATGCCAACTCACATGCACGTACAAAGATTGCAAACTCTCAGACACACATTGTCTTAAAATCTTTTTTTTTTTAATTATTATTTCTCGTTTTCTACAAGAAAAGAATATAAACCTAAAAAAAATAAAATTAAAAATAAAATTAAAATATTTGTACAACGCTTAGAAAACAGCAGTTTGAGGCTGCACTAAAGTATCACAGAATCACCAGTCGGAAGAAATTGCTTTACATCTCAAACAGAATTTTCTCTTGAGTTTTGTTTTTTTTTAATATAATTTTCCCCACCCCCTACTCTGGGGTTTTTCTCAAAATTACTAAAAATAGTAAAAAGAAATAAACCTAAGAATCCCTACAGTAATTCTAGGTGAGAGTAACAATCTACCTGCAGCTTCCCCGGGAATGGACGTGAAGAACCTGTGAGTTACTGGAGAGAAAGGTGCATATTACTCTGAGATTTCCTCTCCCCTCTCTCTCTCAGATCCTCTCTAAAAGGATGTTAGAGAGGGTCCCACCCTTCCCTGTGTATTCCCTGGAGATTTCCCTTCCTGTATCTCTTGGAGGGAAATTTGGGGATCAGATGAGTTGGGGAGGGTTGTAGCCACATTTTTTTTTTTTGTAGTTTGGGAAGAGTTTGAAAGGTACAGCCAAAGTTGTTTTTGGGTTCCTCGTCTCTAAGGGCAGTCTCTTGGGGTCAGGTGTTAAAGAAAGATTTGAAACTCTGAATAAAGTTTTTTTTACATCGTATTTTCTCTGTGCATTTCTCTGGCTGAAGGATGGTGTCACCTCCCAGGGATTTAACTAGGTCACTTCATAAATGTGATGATCCAAGGGATGGGAAGTTGGGGGGGGGGGGGAATAAGTCATTTGTTTTATTGTCACCTACTCAGCGCTGCCTTGCAGGATTATTTTTAAATAGTAATTTTTTTCCCCTCCCTATCACAATGTAACATTTTCATGGCCGAACGGCAGCAGCGCCTCTGCAGCAAGCGCTACGCGTTCCACGGCGCTGCGCGACGCTGCCATCCTGTGGCTGCCCAATGGAACTTCAGCCTGCATGGAACTTTTATTTATTTTATTTTTTTTTAACTCCACTCCTTTCCTTAAAATATGTTTTGTTGTTGTTGGAGAGACAGCTAATCCCACGTCACTACTGCACTCTTCACTCCAACCCAGACCTCTAAAACTTCCAGCAGCTTTCAAACCTTTCTTAGTCTGTGCTTAACCTCTAAGACTAATGCCCCCCCCAGTCCCCAGCGACGTTCGTAACCTGCCCAAGCTTTTGCCAGTTTTAAAACGGCCCCAGGAAAGTTTCAACTGGAAAATCAGAGCGGAAGGCTCTGATAAATCTTCCCTCCTGGGGGGGGGTTCATGATTCCACAAAACCCATTCAACTCCCACCACACCCAACAGGCTGTTAAAGTCCAACCCTCACCAGATCTGAAATTTAGATGTCAAAGGACGCTCCTGTTTTTAAAATCCTTCCTCGCCTGTCATTTTACGTCCTCATTCCCTGCCCTCCCCCTGGAAGAATTCACCCTGGTGGGTGAGGGGCAGCAGGGGAGAGGGGGCAGAAGGGGTTACAAGGGGGAAATGTTAAAGTCCTCACAGTGACTCCAAGATGCGTCCCTTGCTGAAAACTGCGAGAAGGGGCTGGAAGGACGCTGCCAGGTATTCCTGAACTGGAGAGCTTAGCTCTCTCCACTGCCCCCTACCGATGCTCGGAAAGCCTCTCCCCCTCTTCCTCCTCCTCTGAGCCACTTCTACTCGAGCTCCCCTGGACCCCGTTCTCCAGCTCCACTCCTCCCTCCCGCTCCTCCTCCGACCCAGCTGCGTCTCTCCCCTCCAGGGCTTCTGCTCTCTCTTCCTCCTCCTCCTCCTCCTTCAGGCCTTCAGCCAGGTCCCCCACCATCCCACAGTCCCCAGAGAGCCGGAAGGACTCTGTCATCCCGGGGAAGGCACTGGCGGCATCAGCATCAATTCTGGGCCCCGGGGCCGCGTGGCTGGGCCCTCGCGGGGCCCTCTCCTTCCTGCGCGACCTTCGGCTGTGGTGGACCTGCAGGTGAAGCGCCATCAGCTCGGGGGAGGAGGTGGCGAAGGGGCAGAAAGGGCAGCGGTGGAGGGTGACCTCGCCGTCCACGCCCGGGGCCACCGGCGGCCGCCACGAGAGGTCCAGCGGCTCAAAGTCGGGCTTCCCGTTGGCCGTGACGCGGCTGGTGCTGGCGGGCTTCCTCCGGGAAACCCGCAGGGGAGGCGGCGAGGGCTCATCCGCCGCCTGCTGGTGCTTCCGCATCCCCTGCGGGGGCGGGGGCTCCTTCCGCCTCTTCCCGCCCGCCCTGCCCTCCGGTTTCTCCAGCGTGTGGACGGGGAGCGCCAGGGGCGAGGGCAGCTCCTCCTGCGGGTGGATCTCGCTCCCCGACAAGCTCTGGAAGACCTTGGCGAGGTCCGAGAAGGTGGGGCCGGGCTCGCCGAGGCTGCCGGCGGGCATCGCCCCCTGCCGCCCAGCTTTCTCCTCCGTGGCCCTTGCCGTGGTGAGCTGGGCGGCAGCGGTGGTCCAGTGCGGGGGGAGGTAGAAGCCGTGGTAGCGCCCGGTCTGCAGCAGGAGGGTGTGCTGGTAGGAGGGTGGTGCTTTCACGCTTGCCGTCCGTCCGCCGACCGCCACCTTCTGCTCACGGTGATGGCGCTGCAGGTGGTATTTCAGTGACCCAGACTGCGTGCCGGCATAGTCACAGTGCGGGCACTTGTAGGGGCGCTCGCCTGGGAAAAAGAGAGGGAGAGGGAGGAAAACAGAGAAATGGAAGTCAGTCAAGCAAATCAGCCACTTGCAGATGTTTGTGCGACAGCCGGGCTAAGAGACGAGAAAGGCAGCTAACGGCACTGCCAGGCCAGCAGGAGCTGCACTCATTTTCCAAATTTTTGTTATTTTTTTGGTTTGGTTTTTGGCTTGACAGTTTTTCTCCTTCCAGCTCAACTGGCCCAGTGTCCTCAGCCTTCATTCCCAGATATTCCCCTCTGTTTCATATCCCCGCTTACCCATCTCCACACCCCCAGCCATTTCAGCGCTACAAGCCACAGCTCTCTCCAGAATTCGGCTAATAAAGGCCCTAACTCTAGCTGCTCGGTGTCGCCAAGGAGCAATGGGACGGGATTCCCAACCCCTTTCGAGGCGGGGTGAGAGGATGGCCAGGCCCAGAAATCATGGTCAGGTCCCGCCGCAAGACAGTGCATGCCCACCCACCCCCCACCCCTCCCCAGTGCATGGATTCATGCCCATTAACGCACCCCTCATCAATTCTGCAGACATCTGCAGGGGAACCGATGCTGGGTTTTCTTTTTTCACGCAAACGCTTACCGACTTCAGACCAACTGGCGCGCAACGCAACCAGCATCCAAAACCCAACCTTGGGAAACCCTTCAAGAAGTGACCTTGGGTTTTTCCCAATCTCGTCCCTGGACATAAGGGAGTCCCGGCTTGATAGGCAATTCCAAGACATGGGGGGGGGGGGGGGGCGCAGGGGGAGGGACTGGAGGTCCCCTCGGGAGAGGCACCATCTTCAAAGGGCACCTCCCGCTCTCCATCCTGACAGTGGCCACTCAATGCAACTCCCCCCTCCCCTTTCTAAGCCACACAGACCGGCACTCGGAAACAGAATCGGGTCCGTGCCTGGCGAGCCCCCCCGTCGGCTGGGATAAGCGTCTCTTCGAGCCGAGGGCTTAAACGTGCACAGAAGGATTGTGCCGAAGGCTCGGACGCATCAGAGGGAGTCGCCGAGACTGAAAACAGCAGAGGCTCGGGGCGAGACGCGGAGAGCACGGGGGGGGGGGGGGCCGAACGTGCCAGGAGGAGAGCCTGTGAGGCCGCGAGCTTTACCTGTGTGCACGCGCAGGTGCACCTTCAAATGATGCGAGGATCGGAAGGACTTGCCGCAGTACGGGCAGTCTTTGCCGGAGTGGATCCGGCTCCCGTCCAGCCTGCATCCTCTGCCTTGTGATCCGTTCTCATCTGCAGAGAAAGAGAAGGCAGCGGGTTCAGAAGGGGGGGGGGGGGGGGGGGGGCGGGGGGGGGGGGGAGAACCTCGATTCTGGCTTCCAGGAGCCGGAGGACTCTGGAGCGTTTCTTCTCTCGACAAAGCTGCCGCACTGGGCGAATTCGAGAGTTTCCCCGCCTGCCTCGTTTCACTGGGTGCCGAGTGCTTACGGGAGGACAGCACCGAGGCTGCCCTACGGCAATATTTACAGGTCATCTTGTAAAGACCGTGACCTGGAAACGTGCGTCATAATCTGGGTGACAAATACATAGTTTTACAAGGGAAATGGAGAGGCATGGACAGAAAGACAGACAAAGAGAAAGAGGCTGTTTGATACCTGGGAATCTACCACCTTGCAGTGACGCCCCTTGCACAGCAACTCTTCCAGCTCCACCGTGGTCTCTCCCTCCGTGGCCGCCATTGTGACTGGAGCGTGGACTCCCCACGGCCCCTCTGCCAGTCCACTCCTCCTCCTCCCTGCTGGCATGGTGGCCCCTTGCCGCGTGAGCCTCCAGCTGCTGGTAGCTCCCGAAGGTCCTCCCACAGTCGGGGCACCGGCAGGCGCCCCCAACCTCCTCGCTCTTCAGAGGTCTCTCCCCAATTCCCGCCGAGCCAAGCTGGGCTCCCCTTGTCCTGAGGCCTCCTGGCTTGGCCCTTCCGCCTCTGCTTCCCCCTGCTACTCACCCAGCAGGCCTCGAGGGGCTCCAGCACCGGCGGGTGCCAGCCCTGCCCCTGCCCCACCTCCACTGCTCTGGCTGTGGCCTGCAGCCTCTCGGCGCAGCTCCCGTCAGAGGGGGCCCGGAGGCTGAGGTAGCCGAGGAAGGAGCCCTTCTCCGCCCCGCCGCCCGGCTGCTCCTGCTTCTCCTGGCTGGCGGAGAGCAGGAAGGCCGAGTAGAAGGTGTCGTATCCCAGGAGGTCCTGCTCCTTCTTGGGCCTGGCCGTGGCGCCCGCCGCCGCCGAGGCTGCGCTCTTCTCCCCCCTCAGGCCCAGCTTGCTCAGGTGGACCTTCATGTGGTTCTTCAAGAACCAGGGCTCCTTGAAGCACCTCCCGCACACCTGGCACTTGTGGTCAAAGGAGTCCTTGTGCTTCCTCATGTGGCCCTTCAGGAACCAGGACTGGGTGAACGCCTGGCTGCACACCTCGCAGCGGAACTCCGCCGGGGCCGGCGCCGCTTTGGCTGGCGGGGCCGGCGGCGCCGGCTCGTCCTTCCCCCGCCTCGCGTGCGCTTCCTCCGCGTGCCGGGCCAGCCCTTCCTCCTGGGCAGCCGCAAAGCCGCACAGCGCGCAGCGGTAGGGCTTGTGCAGGATGTGCACGTGCTTCTCCAGTTCCCGGGCCTTCCGAAATTTCCCTTTGCAGAAGGGACAGTGGAATGCAAGCGGCGGGAGTGGGGGAGGGGCAACAGGAATTGGAATTTGAATCGCCGCCTCCTCCTCCTCCTCCTCTTCCTCCTCCTCCTCCTCCTCCTCATCCTGAGGAGCTGGCAGAGGCTCTGGTTTCTCTTCGGGCACGACTGGCGCTTGCTCCTCCAGGAGCCATGTTGGGTGCTTCCACTGCCCTGCTGCTCCTTGGCCGCGCTGTTCTCTCAGAAGGGCTCTCTCTTCCAATTCCAGCAGCAGCCGGGTCTCCTCGCTGACCCCTTGGTCGTCACCGGGCTGATGGGTGCGCAGATGGATCTTCAGGTTGCCCTTCTGGGTGGCCCTGTGGCCACAGTAGGGGCACTGGAATGGCTTCTCCCCGGTGTGAATGCGCGTGTGCAGAGACAGGATGCTGTTGAAACGGAAGCGCTTGCCGCAGACCGGGCAGGGGTACTTCCGTGCCTCGTGCCCGTGCTCGTCGGCCCCGTCCGCTGCCGATGGGGCATGGCCATTGGAGTAGCGCTGGAGATCTAGCTCACCGTTGAATGCCAACTCATGGAGGACCTTGTCCAGGGGGAGAGAGGGCGCGGGAACGAGGGAAGCAGCACTATCCGAGTTCAGCGGAGCAAAGGAGGGTTCAGGAGAGGCCGGTTGGGAGGGAGGCGTCAGACAGGGAGGAGAAGGCGTGAGAGGCTGGGGAGGTGGAGAGTCCCTCTGCAATGGGGGAGGACAGTCCCTCTCTGTAGGTGAAGATAAGTCTTTCTCTATTGGAGCAAGACAATCCAGCTGGGCAGGGGAAGGGCAGTCTCTTGTTATTGAAGGAGGGCTGTCCCTTTGCACTGGAAACAGACAGACTTGGTGCAGAGAAGAGCAGCTTTGCTGGGTCACAGAAAGGCAGTCTTTTTGCACTGACAGTGGACAATTTCTGTGTCTGGCAGGACTGTCCATCTGCGTTGGGGACGAGCGGTCTTTCTGTATGGATAACAAAGTGTCTTGTACGGGAGGGCAGTCTCTTGGCAGCAACGATGAACAGTCTCGCTGTTCCAGAAAGGGGGGGTCCCTTGATGCGGATGAGAGGCAGTTACTCTGCATGGGTGACAAGGTGTCTCTCTGTACCAGAGGAAGGCAGTCCCGCGGCATCAGGTGCAGGCAGTCGTGGGGTGGTGGAGGAGTAGCTGCAGAGTCGTGTTGGCGTGGCGTGCTCGCAGGAAGGCTGATGCCAGCAGAGGAGTCTCGGTCAGAGTCGGTGGACGGGCTTGGGGTCAGAGATCTGGAAGCCATGGTCTGCAGAGGAGGCAAAAAACAAAACTTGAGACACTGGGGAAGATGGAAAAAAAACACAGTTGACGACCAGAGAAAAAAAATCAGGGCGCAAAAAGTTCTACTTGCTCTTGCCTTAACTAATCTTGGGTAGGCTGGGGGGGGGGGGGGGTAACATTTATTTTACTGCTTGGGCTCCGGATGCATTAAGCACCTAACATCTGGGATTAACAGGCAGGTGACACAAACTCACCAGGGAGTTGGGCCTCTAGAGTAATATGAGCAGACAGTTCTGGGTCTTCAGCAAGACCAAGGAAGCAGTCCACTGGTGACCCCTTCACCAACCACTCCCGCTTCCATTGCAATGGATGCAGCCACCCCGGGAGCGGGAACGCACCTGCATCACGTGCTGCATCCACAAACCTGTGCTTCTGGCTTCCCCAGGTGGAGCAGGCCTGTACTGACAGCACCACCAGGACTGACCTTATATCTGCACTGCATGGTCGTGACTCCGGATCTTTTAGGGACTACCCTCCCTGCCCCGACTGCTGACCCTCCTGTAACTGGTATCGCCCAAATTTTAGGTAAGAAACTGGGAAAATTACGACTAGGATAAAACCTGAACCTGTACCGGTTACAGACACTGAATGCACAGTCAAAAAATAAATTCAGTTAATGGCAATGCCCCAGTATCACCTTCGTGGTCTCTTAACCAAGAAACTCCCTGTAAAGATCACCAGCTTGGACCCAAAGATCCTTCAAAAGAATCGTTCCACAAGGTAACAGGAAGATTTCAGCCCATCAGCTCTCGGCCATCTGACCCCTAGACCTCAACATTTCCCATTTCGTGAGAATGTTTCCCAAACATTTCCAGCGAGGGGATACGAACCACCGAACGTGTTTTCCCCCAAACGCAGCATTCCCGTTTCCGGAGCAGCCCTTTCGTCCGTAATTGGGTCTTGAGCGCACGGGGGCCCCCGTTCACCCCGACGCCAGTTTTCCGAATGCGAACGTGAAATGGTGGGCCCGGGCCTCTGCCTTCCAGTTCCTGCACAGAGACGAGGTGGCCTCGCACGAGGCGTCTCCAGCAGGAAAGTTCTGGAGACGCGTCCCTGCTTGGCACGCACTCTCATATTAGAATGACATATCTGAGGGAAGAAGGGGGTGGAGGGTTTGTATATTTACACCTCCTACACTGGTGCTCGAGTCAAACCCTTCCTGTAGAGCTGGGCCGAGGAGCCAGCAAGTGCCAGGGACGAGGCGAAGGGACAGGAAAGTGATGGAAGGCGGACAGAGCTGTGGTGCAAACCCTCGGGTCCATCCTATAGTTAACCAAGCTGATTAAACTGAAAGAAGACCAAGAGGCCCAATCTCCTTCCAAATGCCGCCTGCTGGCGCTGTTCTCTCCAAAAACTTGTCCAAGCGACATTCTGGGCTTTTTCTTTTTAAATGTTGTAGCCAGAAAACCTGCTCCTTAGAGTAAGAAACCCTCTCCTTCCCCCATCTCCCTCTCCATACAATTAGTTAGTGGAAGCTGTTACCCCCCCCCCCCCCCCCAGCCCTTTCACAAACCAGTACATGCATTGCTCATTCCAACAGAGCACCCTGTGCCCCCTCCCCACAGGAAGCTGCGCAGAGAGGCTGCAGGCCACAGCCAGAGCAGTGGAGGTGGGCCAGGGAGATAAAGCGACTCCCCCAGGTTCACACATAGAGAGTCAGTGACAGAGCCGGGGATTAGAGCTGAGGCACAGGGAGATAAAGTGACTCCCCCAGGTTCACACATAGAGAGTCAGTGACAGAGCCGGGGATTAGAGCTGAGGCACAGGGAGATAAAGCGACTCCCCCAGGTTCACACATAGAGAGTCAGTGACAGAGCCGGGGATTAGAGCTGAGGCACAGGGAGATAAAGTGACTCCCCCAGGTTCACACATAGAGAGTCAGTGACAGAGCCGGGGATTAGAGCTGAGGCACAGGGAGATAAAGCGACTCCCCCAGGTTCACACATAGAGAGTCAGTGACAGAGCCGGGGATTAGAGCTGAGGCACAGGGAGATAAAGTGACTCCCCCAGGGTTGCACACAGTGTCAGTGACAGAGCCGGGGATTAGAACTGAGGCAAAGGTACATAAAGTGACTCCCCCAGGGTCGCACACAGTGTCAGTGACAGAGCCGGGGATTAGAACTGAGGCAAAGGGACATAAAGTGACTCCCCCAGGGTCGCACACAGTGTCAGTGACAGAGCCGGGGATTAGAACTGAGGCAAAGGGACATAAAGTGACTCCCCCAGGGTCACACACAGTGTCAGTGACAGAGCCGGGGATTAGAACTGAGGCAAAGGGACATAAAGTGACTCCCCCAGGGTCACACACAATCAGCATCAGAGCAGGGGATTAGAATCCATCATCCCAGAGCAATTCCTCCCCCTTCCCAGGCCTCTCTAGGCCACGCCATCCCTTCTGCCCGAGCACGAAGCCCTCCTCTGCACTGAAAACGCTAAAATCCAACTTCAGGGATAAACTTTCTCAACTGCTGCTGTCCGTAAAATTGTTTCCCTTCTGTCTGCCCCCTTCAGAAAGTTTCTTCAGCAGCCCCCCCAACTCCAAACAGAAACAAATGAAGTGGAATAAGAACTCAAGTCAGGTTGTGTCATTCACTGAGCAGGTGGCAAAAGCTAAGCCAGAGGGACTCTACATTTCTCACTCTCTACCTAGGACACAAATGCACCTAAAATCTGTAGGCAGAAGGGCATCTAGTTACACTCAAATATTAATGCAAGCAAACGAACACCTACAAAGTGGAAATGTAATTTTAAATTAGTGCATTGCAGAAAGGTTTATCCACAGCCTCTCTCTAGAGATCTACAAATATTCAAAAAATATTTTAGGCATATCAAAAAGTAATACATATACAAAAGTACATTTGAACATGCAAATACATTTGAAAAATAACTTTGACGTTGCTATAATTATGTGTATGTTTGTGTATGGAAAAATATGCATTCATTAATGCAAAGGTCGATCCATGCCACAAACCCAAATCATATAAACTTTGGACATAGTAAGTACGTGTTTAGACAGACGCACACAAACTAGGGAAGCTCGTTTCAAACTGGCAAGTGCGCAGCGCCGGTCACAATTTCAGCAGGGAAAGCATTTTTCCCCTTTCTCGGTGTAAATGTTTTAAAGCGGATTTCTGGCAAAATCAATATGAGATTTATTTTTTTTTTGCTTAATTCTGCGCTTGTTTTCCTTTCCAAATTTGCTGCAAAGCATTTACCCCCCAGGACGTTTTGAGAAACTGTTTCTTTTTCTCGCCCCTAAGTCTTTCCCTCTCTCATCCTTTGCTAAACCAAAAAAATTAAATATTATTATTATAAACTAAAAAAAATCAAAACAGGGAAAGCAAACTTGCAAGTATTTTTCATTCTCTTCAGCACACACAAAAAACCTGAAATATTTCAAACTTCTCTCCTCTTTTTTTTTTGTTAAGGGGTGAATGTAAGGGTTCTCTGGAGAGGAGTTTGGAAGAAGAAGCTGGGGGGGGGGTGAATGGGAGGAGGGGAGAGGTCGTCTAGTTGATTTTTTTTTTTTTGTTTTTAAATTGTGATTAATTCTTCAGCTTGCAAGGGGAATTTTATTCCAAATTAATAAGCAATAAAAGAGAGAAAAAAAAACCCAGAAATCAAGGAGGGAGGGAGAGCTATTCCTCTCAGGTTTAAAATAATATTTTATATCTTAACACGTTTTTCCTCCTTCCCCCCCACTCCTTCACCACCACCATCCCCTCAATCTCTCGGACAAAAGAACTTCAACACCGCTATCACCACCTCCAACAAAAGGCCTGAAGCCAAACTCTTAAACTGCCCTCCTTCCTAATAACTTCTACTTAAGGGGAAAAAAAATACAATAGCAGAGCTGCAAATTCCAGTTATTCACATAAAAGATTTGTGAAACGAGAATCCGTGCCCTGGCTTTCCCCCCCTTAAATCTTATTACAGAAAGCATCTCTCTGTCGCTATAGCTCTTCACTGATATTTTGTCCGTGCTGTTATTTTATTTATGTATAGATGTAGAGAGAGAGATAGATAGATGGATAGATGGATGGATATGTTTGTGTGTGTATTTTTTTTACATTGGTGTGTATCGCTTTATAAAGCATTTGCTAAGCTCTGGATTAAAATGGTTCCCGGTATATTACCCCCTTCTGCCTCCCTCCGCGTCGCTTATGTGTCTGGTCCATTAATACAAAGACTCTCTCTCTTCTGTCTCTCTCTCACACACACACACACACATTCATTCACTCCCTCTTTTTCTCACCCCACCTCCCTTCTTAAACCAAAATCCCCTCCCCTCCCTCCCTCCCCAGCAAAGGCAGGAAGAAAGCAGGGGTGAAAAAAAAAAATGTTAGAAAAGACATTACATCAACCCTGCAAAAAAAAAAAAACCCCCACACACACACAAGGAAAAAGTTCCACTTTGCCGGAAAATAAATCTTGTACGTTCCTCCAGCTTTCCAGCCTCCCTCCCTTCCCTGTCCTTCTCTCTTCCCTCCTTCCCCTGCACCTGCTTCCCAGTCTCAACTTTGCAAAGAATTTATTCCTGTAATAGAGGGGAGGAAAAAAAAAAACACCAACTCTGTCTCTGTTGTCCCCCCCCCCTTCCTCCCCTCCCACCGACAGCAGCTGCAAGAGCAGAGGAGAGAGAGAGAGAGAGAGAAAATAACAAAATATTTCCATCTCCAGATCTCTTCTTCCATAATAATGTCCACCCCGCACTAATAAACACCAGCGGTTTAAAACAGCAAACCTCAAAACAGAGAAAAGCAAAGCAAAACAGTACGAGCACAGAGGAGGCAAGTGTGTAGCAGATACTTACAAGGCAGGAGAAGGAAGAGATTAGTCTCCCCTTAAAAAAAAAAAGAGCTTTTCTCACGTCATCAACAGAGATTTTTTTTTTTTTTTTTACTGAATTAAGTGCATTGCAAAAAAAAAAAAAAAAAGGGTTCTTTGTATTGTGCATGGGTTGCATAGAGCAATTTGCATTTTTTCAAGCTATTCAGGACTGCAAAAGGATCTCTCACTGGGGCATTTTTTTTTCTTCTTCTTCTAAGCAATCCAGTTCTCTCTTTTACACACATCAACAAGGGGGAGGGAAAAAAATAACAACCCCCCCCTCCTCCTACTAACATTTCCCATCTCAAAATGGGAGCAGTACTGTCTGGGTGCATCTTCTCCTTTCCTTGCAAAGGTGAACACTTTCAATTCCAAATCATCCCCCAGAAATGCTTTTTGTTTATCTGCCTGAAAGAAAACGAGGAAGAGGCTTCTTCTTCTAATCAAACAACATTGCATGGGGGGGGGGGAGCGTTGGTGGCTTGGTTTGTTTGTGGTTTTATTCCAGGGTTTTGTTTTGGTTCTTTTAGAGCTTCCAGTTGCCCCTGGCTCAGATTTAATTTTTGGTTTATTCTGGGGGGGGGGTTTCTATTTATAGATCCTCCCCCCCCACCCCCACCCCTACCACCCTGAATTTTGATTTTCGGGTCCTTTTCTTAGAATCGACAAAATTAAAGGGCTAAAGTCAGTGAGAATGAATTTTTGAAAAAATAGACGAGATGACCGTGAAAGGCAAATGATGTATTTTAATGAGTCCCCTTCTGATTGGGCATTTTATTCTGTCTGCTGGAATTATCAATGTTTTTTTTAAATCAGTCTGAAGGATGGGCATGAAATCATTTTTAAGGTACTAGAAAATACCCAAGTTGTTGGGTTTGTTTTTTTTTTTCCTTTGGGTGGAGGGGAACAAGGAATGGAGATGGGAAAAACCTCAACAAGTACCACAAAAAAAAGAGGCCCTGAGAATTTTCAGGCTATTGAAACATAAAACTTTGTTTATTTTAAAAAGTTGTTTTTTTCAGCAAACAAACAACCATTTGTTTTACCACTATCCTAGTTCCTAAAACAAAATGCACATTTGAAACTGGTTTTTCTTTTAAACAACATGAAAAAGTTTCACCTAATGGATGTAGGAAGGTAGAACAGAAGAATATGGATTTTGCAAATGAACTGGAAAAAAATATATAAGTATACTTAAAAAGGTGAAGGGTTTCAGCCAGTCGGATGTTTGCGGCCTGAAGTGTTGGAGGCAGGATGCTGGGCCCAACGTGGCATCTCCTTCGGACTCCTGGCATCTTATTCCTGCAAGAGGGCCTCACACGCAGGGCACCCATCTCAGAGGTCCTCCCTTACTGGCAGACAATTTTGCATTTTCAGTTTTAACTCTCCACGAGGCACGGCATGACAGCACGCCCTGGTTCCAATCCCCGGCTCTGCCACTGACTCATCAGCGTGCGACCCTGGGGGAGTCGCTTTGTCTCCCTGTGACCGAGTTCTAATCCCAGCTGTAACCTTGCAGAGAATACTAAAACTCTGCTCCTTTGCATCTCTTTCTTTTGAATGCAACACCCAGGTCACCTGAAATGGGCTTAGAGGCATTTTACCCTGCTGCCAGTGCATGCCTGGTTTTGTACAGTTAAAATGCCAGCCGTTTTATGCCACCTACTTATCCATTGGTGTATGTACTCTACCTCACTACATGGTAACATGAGGGGGTCAGGAAAGGGCAGCCTGAATGAGAGGGCAGTGACACAGACTGAAATGTCTCAGTGTCTCCACGGCCCCAAGTTAGGTCTCTGCCGATCAGGCATCCCGCGAGCAGTCACGGAAAGGAGTGAGTGACCCTACATCGGGCTGTAGCCCTGTGGGGAGAGTGAACTTTGCTACTGTAAAAAAAAACAAAAAAAAACAAAACACCTCCAGCAACACCGAAGTTAGGAAAATAAAGCAGGGCTTCTTTAATGTGTGCACACATGCAGAATGCACACAGAAAGCAAGAGCTGTGGGACCTTAAGATTTCTCTCTTTCGCCTTTCATGGCTGAAGGGAGGTCTTTGGAAAATCTGCCCTTTGCACTAAGGCACCTAGCTGAGATGACCCCCCCCCCCCCCACAGGACTCCCCCCACCCCTCCGCCGGTAGGGCAGAGCCGCTGCTTCCTCCCTTGCTGCCCTGCGAAACTGTCTTGAAGGGCTCTCGCTCCTCTGCGTACTGGGAATTGTAGGAGAAAACTTTTTAAGAAATGTACATGGTTTTAACAGCGGGGGAACGGCAGGACAAGCTTTGAGCAGGAGGGAGGATGGAAGGGGAGATCTTCTTTCTCAGAGGGGGGTGGCCATGCGCATAAGATCCCTGGTATTGGAAAGCAGGGGTGGATTCCAAGCCAGCATCAGACATCTGGGCCTGGTTCGGTGGCTCAGCAGCCGTGCTGCTTGGGTTTTTCTGCTCCCTGAATTGTCTCGGAGGGGAGGGGCTGGGGATGCCATGGAAACGAAGCATTTACAGCCTTTGGCAGGGAGGGAGTCACAGTTGTTGCACCATGGCGACACCTAGTGGCTGGAGTTTTAAGGCTCTTGATTGCAGGGTTCCGGAAGGCGCCCCCGGTGCGCAGGCCCCGGCCGAGGACCATCGCCACGTTGATTGGGATAAAGTGAGTTGGGGAGGGGGAATGTATAATAGGAGGGAAACCTCCTCAAGTAGCTGCGAAGAGTTGCCTGACCGGGGATTCTTGCACAGACATTTAAAACGTTTGACGTGGGAAACCGCGCTTAGCATTGCACCGAGATCAGTCGCCTGATGTTGATGACGTTGAGCTCCGCTCCTTGATGCGGAACCTCTCACCCTCGGCCCGCTTTGACCAATGTCTGACTTTAGTCAGCTAACTGCTGTCGGATGCTTAGCATATGTCTCTAGACCTCAAGCCTCCTCAATGTAGGGGGAGGGGGAGGGAATGCAGAGGAGCTAGGGCAATAAATAGCTTACCTTTTACCGTTTCCTTGACTGTGAGTAGTCAAGAGGGAGGTGAGGGCTAAAGTGGTGATGGTGAAGACGACCAAAGGGCCTTTGTTCAGCAACACACAGAGTCTCTAAAGAGAAGCAGACAAGATAGTTACATGGTAGTATAGATGCACAATTGGTTCTGTTGGAAGAAGAAATACAAATTCCTTCCCTGCTAGGCTTAAAGGACCTTACCTGACATTACTTGGAGAAGAGATAGCTAGAGAAAGCCCACAAGTAATGTCAGGCAAGGTCCTCTAAGCCTCTCTCTCTTTGGTATTTGAGGAAGGGGAAGGATCTTGTGTCCCATTCCCTTCCAATTGAATTATTATCAACACTGTCTCCATCATCACCACCACCGTGATCATTATCATCATGATCATCACCATCACATCATGATCATTACTACCACTACCACAATCACCATCATCAATCTTCATCATTGAAATCACCACCATTGCCATCACTTGATAATCAGCCATCGGGATGGCCAACAAAAACATAGTCTGACACAGGCAGAGACCAGTCAAGACTAAAAACTCCCTGGGTAAGAGCAAGGAAAGTGATTGTGCTGCTCGTGCTTTTCAAATACAAAAAATATTTACTCGGGAGACTTATTGTTCCAGCCCATGGCAGGGAAAGACATTAAATGTCCCCCGTCTTTGTGTTGTCAAGGTAGCACCACCCCTATGGGTTTTAGGAATCAGATCCTGCACTGACCTCTTGTGCACATTCTCTCCAAAGATCCGGGAGGCCTCCTATCATAACAGGAGAGTCGCATGACTGAGATGTATTTTGCCAGTGTCACATCCTGCTTAGAAGCGGCGGCAGCGTGACTCATTTGTGTTGGGCCAAAGGGAAAGGTCATGTGTTACTTAGAGAAAGAGATGGAAGGAAAACCGACAAATCACGCTCTTCTACCATGCACATCTTTCTGATTATGATGGTGGTGATAGGGATTGTGATAGTGGCGATGGTGATATGGTTATGGAGATAAAAATGGTGGTGGTGGTCATGATGAAGGTTTTGTTGGTGATGGTGGTGTAGGTGATAGTGATGATGGCGGTGGAGAATGATGGCGGTGGAGAATGATAGTGATGATGGTGGTGGAGAATGATGGCGATGATAGTTATGGTGATGAGGGTAGTGATGTTAATAGTGGTGGTGATTATGATGATGACAATGATGGTGGTTGTGGTGATGATGGTGATGGTGCTGATGAGGATAATGATGCTTATGATGAAGATGATGGTAATGTTGATGACAGTAATGGGGTTGGTGGTGATTATGATGATAATGATGGTGATGTTGAGAATGATGATGTTAATTATGATAGAGATGATCATGAGGATGCTGCTGCTGATGGTGGTGGTAATGGTGATTTTGGTAGTGGTAATGATGATGGGTATGATGGTGTTGGCAGTGATTCTATTCGTGATGGTGGTGGTGATGATGGCAGTGGAGAAGATGCTGGTGTTGGCAAGAATGATGTTGCTTATGATGAAGATGATAGTAACGATGATGATAGTAATGGGGTTGTGACGATTATGATGCAGATGGTGGTTATGTTGAGAATGATGATCTTAATTATGATAGTGATGATTATGAGGATGCTGCTGCTGATGGTGATGTTGGTAGTGGTAATGATGATGGGTATGATGGTGTTGATGATTGCAGTTATGATGGTTGTGGTGATGATTATAAATGGTGGTTGTAATGGTGATTGTGGTTATGATGGTTGTTGTGATAGTTACTGTACAGCTAAAATAGATCTATCCATTTGTGCTTATTATCAATAGTCTTTCCTTAGAAAAATGTTCTTGGTAGTCCTAAAGCAGCAACTCATTTTGCCAAACTGCCTCACTATGCCACTACTGCTGTGCTTTGTAAGAAGATGTTAAGTGATAATACTGCCAATGTCTGCCTCTCTACTTTCTGGCTGCCACTCTCTCGGTCTCTCTCTCTCTATTTCTCTCTTTCACTATCTGTTTTTCTCTCTTCTTCAAGCAAAACAGATCAAGATTAAATAAGACTGTTGGTTTAGTGAACTGAGACATTCTCTCTGTGGGCTTGGCACTGGCACTGCCTATTGACTCCTATACTACATCAATTGCTGCAGCCGTCTTCTTGTCTTGCCACCGCATCCTTGCGGCAGCACTGTTATATGAGATGAAAATAAAAAGACTGCTAGATTGCTGCCAGTCTGTCTAGGACTGGGACTCTCTCCTAGCAAGGGACCGTGAGACATGTTCTAGGTGTGGGAAGCTAGTTTTCCAAGTCCATCCCCTACCTCCACTTCCAATCCCCAGAGCTGGCTCCTCTGTTTCTTTCTCTTCCTCCTCAGCTTCTTGTAACTTTTACCTGACCTTTGTTTTAGTACACCTGTCTGAAGTGTTTTCTCCAGACTTGGCAGTGAAAGAAAGACACCCCCCCCCCCCCCCCAACACACACACACACACAACCCTAGGAGCGATGCTATGTTGTTGTCCCTGATGCTGGATGCTAGAGGGAGTCTTACAGCATGGCCTAGAAGTTACCTGTGAGGGGCAAAGTGCCAGTCCATTAGTGCCACCCGAAGTCCAAAAAGGATGGCCAGGGCACCCAGGATCAGATCCATGATATTCAACACTGATAGGACTTGTAGCTGTAGCAGGGGGACAAAGGAGAGACAGTGATGGAGTCGGAGGGACTGAGAAAAAAATACAATAGGGTAGTAGTAGTTTGAGATACAATATATGCAGAGAGAGCGAGAGAGTCCTTGTTGCTGGAGGCCCTCACCCTGACCAGCAATAATTTCTCTCTCTCTGGACCTGGCTGACGCAGTCTCTAATACTGGTCTTTCTTGCCATTCTGAGGTCTCCCACAGATGCCTCCCTCCTTCCTCCATTCCCTCCTACAGAACGCACCGACCCTGAACCTCAAGAAATGACACATCTGCACCCTCCCCAAACCTTCAAGTCACCATTTCCCGTTATCACCGGCTGTCGCAGCCCCGCTGACGTGTCAGGGCACTGCTGGGAGGAAGCTCACACTGTGGGGGGGGGGGGGGGGGGGTCCCTCTGGGCAGTGCTGGTGGGGAAAGCTCATGCTGGGGTGACCCTGAAAGCATCACACCTCCTGCTGGCATTCATTGCGCCCCTTCCCTGAAGGATTCCCTTACTGGGTTGTTCCGAGTTCGTTCTCTTTGGGACTGGGGCCAGGGCTCTCACTGGGATTTCCGGGACCAGGGAGGGGGGAGAGAGAGAGAGAGAGAGAGAGACTGCAGAGGCAAAGAAATGGCAGGGGGACGCTGCAAGCTACAGAGAGGGAAAGAGGTTGCAGGTGAGGAAGATACAGAGAGACCTGCAAAACCAGGGCCAGAGAGAGGGCAGGGGCCAGAGAGAGAGAGGCCGGCGATGCGAGCACCTCCAGGGCCGCCGGCACCTTCCATCCTCAGCTCCCGAGGCGGGGGCCATGGGACGCAGGCCGAAGGGCGGGCTGCCCGGCTCTTCTGCCGAGAACTCCCTGCACAAGTGCCCGACCTCCTGCGGCTGCTCGCCTGCTTTAAAAAAAAACAAAACGAAACAAGAGATTGGAAGGCGGCTTTTGGGGAGGGTTTTGGGGTTTGTGTACTGCAGAGTGGAAGCGCCGGGGGAAGCTCGAGCTGTGGGGGCCACGCGGCCCGGCCTCAGGCTCCTGCGCGGGCCCGGCACAGGCGGGCGGAAGGGAAGGCTTTTCCCGGCGCTACCAGACCTGACTTATTTCCATATGAAAAGGCTTCGGAGGGGTTGAATTTTTTTTTTTTTTTTTTAAGTGGACAATGCGGGCGGGATGGAAAGCGGGCGGCTCCTCCCGCGACTTCAAACGCATTCCTGGCGCGCGCGTTTCTAGGGAGACGGGGAGGGGGATTAGCGGGAGATTAAAGGGCGGAGGGGGAGGGACGGTGGAGTAAGACGCAGCCGGCCGGGGACCTGCGCGCCTGCGCCTGAACCCTCGTCCTCCTCCCGCCCGCTCCCTATCGGCGCCGCCCCCCTCGGATGGCCCATGGAAACCGTCCCTCCCCCCCCCTCCCCTCCCCAGCCGGCGCATGCGCGGGAGCCGGCTCAGGCATCGTTGGGAGAGGCGCGCGCGCGCGCGCGGCCGTTCCCCGGCGGAAGTCCGTCGCTTCCCGCGCGCGCCCCCCCCCCCCCCCACCCCGGGAGATGGCGCCAAGAGGCGGGGAAGAAGAGGAACACGCACACTACATCCCCCCCCCCCCCACCCCCACGTTGCATGCCCGGAGTCGTAGTTTTGATTTTCTTTTGCGCGGGTGGGGATATCAGTGGTACAATCAGAACTACAAGTCCCTGCATGCAAGGGCGCTGAACCAGGCCTTGATCGGCCTGTTGAGCCCTGCGCCAGGGTTTACCCCGCTCTCCTAGGACAGCAGGATGTTAGTCCTCACAGACGGGGGACATCATCAGATGGAGGCCGGCACCCCGAATGCCGCCGTCCAGGCCAGGGCCCCCTTCAGTCTCTCTTTTATCCGTGGTGCAGGTGCCTCGCGGTTGGTGGAGCTCGGCTTCGTTCTCTATTTTTTTTGTGCCCATTTCGGGAATTTTTCCGGTTACATCGGCAGGTCCCCCCTTCGCAGTCGGTATTTCTCAGTGCAGTAGGTAAAAAAACATTTTTCCTACTTTTTCGCAGGCAATTTTCGGTGACCCCCCAGTCATCGACCGCGCACCGGTTGATTTTTCGGGGCGTCCGGCTTTCATCAGTGCCCGCGGACCGTGTCCATCACAGATCCGCATGAGGTTGCCATCCTCTGCCTAGGGGCCTCACAACGTCCGAGCGTGTCAGCTGTGTGATCAGATGCTCGTCTCAGTAAAATGGAGAAACTTTTCGGTTCTAAAAAGACCGCTCCATCAACACCCACGTTGGAGTCCCTGACACCCAGGGATCGAAGGGAGCCGCTCGATATGTTCCCCCGATGGCGTCTGCTAAAGACCGAGGGAACGGTGATCTGTCCTCCATTATCTCACCAATTTCTTTTGTTCCGCTTCCTTGGTGCCAGAGAAAGACTGGGCTGAGCACCGTGGGAGATCCTGCAAGTATCATCACCGGTCACCGTCGGCATGCAGCTCCGGTTCCGGTGCAGTACCGGTGGCTGCCGCACCACCACCGAAGCAATGCCGTGGTACGGAGGCCCTATCCTCCGATAAACCCGGGAGACCCAGGGGTTCTCCACCGACATTGGTGCTGGGTACCATGCCTCCTTGGAGAACCGAGGAAGCACCAGTGATGGCTCGTAACCCTCCCTCAATCCTAGCCTTTCCGTTCCTAAGGTGAAAGTGGTCATTCCCATTCCTGACATCTTTAAGGAGCCTCTCCTTAGAATGTGGGAACACATTCCATCTCTCCAGTTAATAGAAAGACGGATGCCACCTACCTGGTGCAGCAAGCATTAGGATTTGAGAGGCGGCATCTCCCTCACCAGTCTGTGGTTGTGGTGAGCCAAGCGATCCCGCATCCATGCCTCTGCCCCTCCAGGGCGGCAAGATAGGGAACTGGATGCTTTGGGTAGGAAGGTTTTTCAGGGCGCTATGCTCATCGCCCATATCGCCTCCTACCGGTTATACATGACCCAGTACAACTGAAACCTGTGGAGCTCACAGAAAGACTCCCCCAGCAGCAACAGGTGTCACTTTCTGCCATTGTCCAGTTGGGTCTGGAAGCCAGGAAACATGAGGTGAGGTCCACCTACAACGTTTTTGAGACAGCAGCCTGGGTAGCCGCCATGGGCATTGGCGCCCATAGGGTGGCCTGGCTACGGGCTTCCGACCTCCAATTGGAGGAGCAGGAGAAGCTGGCTGACCTCCCATGTGCAGATGATAAACTTTTTGGGGATAAGGTCAGAGATGCGGTAGCTCGGTTGAAGGATCACCATGAAACCCTCCAACAACTCTCCACTAGTGCTTCCGATCCACCCTCCTCTGCCAGGAAATCTTCCAGACCAAGCTCCAGGAAGATCTTTTACTGGCAGTGAAAATATTATCCCCCCCCCCCCCCCCCCCCCGCCTCTCGGACTCGCACACCCTGTGCTAGCTCTAGGGGCTGTTCCCATCAGCAGCGTGCACCTAGGCCCCAGCCAGTCCCCCAACAGGCCCCAACTATGGACTTTTGACTGGCGGCAAGGGAGCACGGTTCAGCAGGACGTACATCTGGCACTGGATCTCCTAATGGGAGGCAGACTTCTTTACTTTGCCCACCACTGGGGAACCATCACTTCGGACCAATGGGTCCTCACAATAATTTGTATGGGGTACCGTCTCAATTTTAGGATTCCAGAGAGCTCTCCCCCCATGTCCATCATGGGGTTCATCCGCCCAGCAGGTCATACTTTGGACAGAACTATCGCCCTTCTCATGGTAGGAGCAGTGGAGCCCGTTCCTCAGCAGGGCCGCGAGTTCTATTCAAGGTATTTCCTCATTCTGAAGAGGACCGGGTGGTGTGCGCCCCATTCTCGACCTCCGGGCATTGAACATATTTCTCATAAGAGAAAAGTTCAAGATGCTTTCTCTGGGCACTCTGATTCTCCTCCTCAAAAGAGGAGACTGGCTCTGCTCTCTTGACCTCAAGGACGCCTACGCCCACATTGCCAACTTCCCTGGGCACAGACAGTATCTGTGCTTCGTATTGGGGAGCGCTCGCTACCAGTACAAGGTTCTACCTTTTGGTTTGGCCTCAGCCCCTCGAATCTTCACCAAGTGCCTGGCAGTGGTGGCTGTGCATCTCAGACACCATGTGGTGCACGTCTTCCCGTACCTAGACAACTGGTTAGTCAAAAGTGACTCACGCTCAGGAGCAATGGATGTTTTAGCCCAGCCCTGATGCAGCAGTCCTTGGGATTTTTTTTATCAACGACCCAAAATCTTACCTCTGCCCTTCTCCCAGGCTGGACTTCATAGGAGCCAGGCTGGACATAGTGCAGGCCAAAGCATTCTTGCCACGCGACTGGGCCCTTGCCCTAGCTTCATTGGCAACTTTTGTGCGCAGCAGCCGGAATGTAAGTTCCCGCCTTCTTTTTCGCTTGTTGGGCCACATGGCGGCCTCAGTCCATGCTACTTCACTAGCCCATCTTTGCATGTGCAGAGTGCAATGGTCGTTGCAGTCCCTGTGGCAGCAGGCATCCCAAGGACCATGGCAGCATTGGTAGCCCACCTATGGGAGGTCCCCGTTGCCAAAATTAGTCGGGCAGCGACATGGCATTCCCTGCCCACCACTGTTTGTATTTAAACAGTTTTATTAAGGTTTTCCAGTTATTAAAACATTACAACAATTGCCACCGAACAAAGAGGGTGATGAAACAACAACAGCATACCAAGTATGGCAACCAACAAGATGTGTGTGTGCACTATTACAAATTTACTGATAAGTAATCCCCTCCCCTTCTGACATCAAGTAACAATCACAAAAACAGTCTGTCAAAAACAATAATCGGCATAGAGGCAGGTGACAAAACAATGTATAATATGGATATATGGCTAGTCAGAAGTGAAAAAGAGCTAGCTCACACATCCATAGAGCAATGCAGAGAGCTCACAGGTAAAATAAACCTGTGGCTATTATCCCAAATAAAGACTATAGCTGAAATCCCAGGTGACCCTTTATTCCTGCTCAGTTAGCCATTGAAGGTATGATCCCCAAGTAGATAGGAAGAATTTATTGCGGTCTTTATGAACAGCTGTGAGTCATTCCAATTGATAGTAACCATGAATTCTATGTAAAACTTTAGCTATGCTGGATATGTAACCTGTTTTCCAATGTATTGCGAGTTCAATCCTGGCTGCAATAAACAAACACCTGTTGTGTAAAACGTGGATTTATTCAGAGTCTCTATAGGAAGCGTCAACAAGGCATGTCAAGGTTTAACATCTAGGGGTTGCTTAAGAATTGAAGAGAGCCAATTAAATATGGCAGGACAGTAGTTACTTAACTTCGAACATTGCCACCACATATGATAGTAAGTGCCTACCCCTCCACACTGCCTCCAGCAAGTTTCAGGTACAGGTGGCATAAAATGATGCAGTGCTACAGGTGTGTAGTGCCACCGATACAGCATCTTGTAACAATTTTCCTGCAAACTTGTCGAGACAGAGCATTTGTAAGCAGAGGTAAAAATTTGGTCCCATTCCACTTCTACCAGAATGATCAAAGTCACCAGCCCAAGCCGGTTGTTGCTGGATATTTCCCAAAATCTTACCAAGCAACAGGGTGTACATTTTTTATATGAGACATCGCATGGAGTGGGCATTCATGCAATAGTTTTAAAATAGGGAACCAGTGATTCGTAGTGTGCCATGCCTAGTAGCCTGGTGAACAAAGTGACGTATTTTGGCGAATGTCAAAAAATCCACTGTCTGCAGTTGATAGCAGTAACAGATATCATCAATTGACATCAAAGAACCTTGTACTTAATTCCTGCATCAGCCCATGTCCAGAACACACTAGTCCGTGAGGACTGTGGGAAAAGGGCATTTTCGAAGAGATAGGTTAAGGGAGTAAATTGTTCCTTCCCCTTCAATAACAACTGCCATTGTCGCCAGACCCGAAGAGTTGTGTTGAGGGCGACAAGTGCAAATTGAATTGAGTGCCATGTAGCCTTGGGCTGCCAAGGCATCGCGGCAAGCAGCATGTCCCCAATTAAGGCTTGCTCTAGCAGCACCCACCGTGGCACATCTGTAGTTTTCTGAAGTGCCACTAAAGTCTGTAGCTGAGCTGCAGTGTAGTACCATAATAGGTTGGGTACTCCCAAGCCCCCTCTGTTCTTTGGTAAATATAAGGTAGACCTAGCTACTCTCGGAGGTCGCTTACGCCAAATAAAACCAAACATTTTTTTTCTGACACTGACACAACAACATTGTGGGTATAAAAATAGGGATCGTTGTAAGAAAATACAAGAAACGAGGTAGAATGTTCATTTTGATGATAGCTATGTGTCCTAGCCATGAATGTGCATGTCTGGACCATCTATTAAGATCCCCATTAATAGACTGGAGGAGAGGTGAATAATTGAGATCTAAAAGATGATTTACATTGGCCCCAATACATACTCCTAGATATTTTAATGCCTTCTTGGCCCATTTAAAGGGGAGACTATTCCTAAGGGTGAGCTGATCTTGGGGAGAGATGTTTATAGTCAATAATTCAGATTTGTCATAGTTTATTTTAAGGCCCGAAACTGCACTGAAAGCCCCCAGTTCTTGCATGGTTCCCTGCAATAATGTAAAGGGGTTTGTGAGGGTAAGCAGAATGTAATCCGTGAACAGGGAGATTTTAAATTGCTGATGTGCCTTAGTGATGCCCATAATAGAGGAGGTGGCCCTAATGCGGGACATTAAGGGTTCAAGAAATAGTGCAAACAGTAGGGGTGACAGTGGACAGCCTTGACGCATACCTCTGCCTATGGTAAACCGATCGCCATAGCTACCATTAATTTTTACTCTGGCTCGGGGCTGATCATATAATTTCATAATCCACTTGATAAAAAAGAAGCCAAAACCCATCTTCTCTAGCGTCTGAAATAGAAAAGGCCAGTGAACCAAATCAAACACCTTTTCTGCATCCAAGGATAGTAAGGCTGTGGGTGTGCGATTATGCTGTACAAGGCCAATAACATCAACTATTCTATGTACGTTATCTGCTGCCAGCCTACCAGGGACAAACCCTACCTGGTCAGGATGAACCAGTCTGGGCAGAACCCCATTCAGCTGGGCGGCAAGCACCCAGGCTAAAATTTTCAGATCTAAGTTGATCAATGAAATGGGCCTAAAAGATCTGCATTTATTCAGGTCTCTACCCGGCTTTGCTATGACGGATATACTTGCTGTATTATTGGTAGGATCTATAGAGTTGGACTCCCGAAGGGAATTAAACATACCAGTGGGGGGTTCTGTGAGAGAACGAGCAAAACAGTAATACGCCCCGGTGAAGCCATCCAACCCGGGCGCCTTACCCAATTTTAAGTTTTTAATAAAACCTCTGAGGTTGTGATTGAGGTATCCAAAAATTACCGTTGTACCAGGGAGAGTTCCGGCAAGAACACTGTGTTGAGGTACTCTCCAATATTGGGGGTGTGGATGGATGCATCCTGGGAGTATAATTTAGCATACAAATCGGTAAAGCACCTACGAATTCCCTCAGTCGTAGTCTCAGACTTGCCCTGTGAATTGTTAATCTTAGCCACTAAGGTCTGAGCCCTGGCCGCCTTTAAACGCTGCGCCAGATAGCGCCCTGCTTTGTTACCCCCTCAAACAAATTTAGTTTAAGTATGTCCAGTTGGTGGCCAACGTAAGTGTCGTCAAGGGATCTCAATTTATCCTTTGCTTTAAGGAGACTGGTGTAAATTTGTGAGGAATTAGTGGTGGCATATTGCTGCGTCAGCTTAGATATTTCAGCTATCAGCAAAGTGAGTGTGTGCTCCCGGTCCTTGTTACAGAAGGCTGCTCTGGAAATGAGAAGCCCTCGAACCACAGCTTTAGAGCACTCCCAGACCACAGAGGGTAATATCCCCGTATCCTTATTGAGACAAAAATATTCCTGATTAACAAAGTCTGCATCCTTTAATAAACTGTCACTAAGTCGCCATGAGCGCAGTCCACCCGTAATGGTCTGGAGGTGCACTTCTAAGAACATAAGAAAATGCCATACTGGGTCAGACCAAGGGTCCATCAAGCCCAGCATCCTGTTTCCAACAGTGGCCAATCCAGGCCGTAAGAACCTGGCAAGTACCCAAAAACTAAGTCCATTCCATGTTACTGTTGCTAGTAATAGCAGTGGCCATTTTCTAAGTCAACTTAATTAATAGCAGGTAATGGACTTCTCCTCCAAGAACTTATCCAATCCTTTTTTAAACACAGCTATACTAACTACACTAACCACATCTTCTGGCAACAAATTCCAGAGTTTAATTGTGCGTTGAGTAAAAAAGAACTTTCTCCGATTAGTTTTAAATGTGCTACACGCTAACTTCATGGAGTGCCCCCTGGTCCTTCTATTATCAGAAAGAGTAAATAACCAATTCACATCTACCCGTTCTAGACCTCTCATGATTTTAAACACCTCTATCATATCCCCCCTCAGCCATCTCTTCTCCAAGCTGAACAGCCCTAACCTCTTTAGTCTTTCCTCATAGGGGAGTTGTTCCATTCCCCTTATCATTTTGGTTGCCCTTCTCTGTACCTTCTCCATCGCAATTATATCTTTTTTGAGATGCGGCGACCAGAATTGTACACAGTATTCAAGGAGCAGTCTCACCATGGAGCGATACAGAGGCATTATGACATTTTCCGTTTTATTCACCATTCCCTTTTTAATTATTCCCAACATTCTGTTTGCTTTTTTGACTGCCGCAGCACACTGAACCGACGATTTCAATGTGTTATCCACTATGACGCCTAGATCTCTTTCTTGGGTTGTAGCACCTAATATGGAACCCAACATTGTGTAATTATAGCATGGGTTATTTTTCCCTATATGCATCACCTTGCACTTATCCACATTAAATTTCGTCTGCCATTTGGATGCCCAATTTTCCAGTCTCACAAGGTCTTCCTGCAATTTATCACAATCTGCTTGTGATTTAACTATTCTGAACAATTTTGTATTATCTGCAAATTTGATTATCTCACTCGTATTTCTTTCCAGATCATTTATAAATATATTGAAAAGTAAGGGTCCCAATGCAGATCCCTGAGGCACTCCACTGTCCACTCCCTTCCACTGAGAAAATTGTCCATTTAATCCTACTCTCTGTTTCCTGTCTTTTAGCCAGTTTGCAATCCACGAAAGGACATCGCCACCTATCCCATGACGTTTTATTTATTTATTTATTTAAGGTTTTTTTTTATACCGGCATTCATGAAGAGCTCACATCATGTCGGTTTACATAAAAACAGGGGTGCAATGAATACAACAACGATCATAAATAAACGTGATGAAGAGATGCAGTTACAATTAACAAGGGCTGGGGGAGAGCCGAGGAGAGGAGAGAGAAGGGCTCAAACCAGCTTACCATCTGCCACACGAGTTCGTTTCCCGATAACATCGCTGAGAACAGCTGGGAGACTCGGCGTGAGAGAAATCTGGGACTGACGTCATAGGCAAGCGACTGCCTATAAGAGCGGGCGCCAGAGTTTGAATTCTGGGGAGAGCCGAGGAGAGGAGAGAGAAGGGCTCAAACCAGCTTACCATCTGCCACACGAGTGCGTTTCCCGATAACATCGCTGAGAACAGCTGGGAGACTCGGCGTGAGAGAAATCTGGGACTGACGTCATAGGCAAGCGACTGCCTATAAGAGCGGGCGCCAGAGTTTGAATTCTGGGGAGAGCCGAGGAGAGGAGAGAGAAGGGCTCAAACCAGCTTACCATCTGCCACACGAGTGCGTTTCCCGATAACATCGCTGAGAACAGCTGGGAGACTCGGCATGAGAGAAATCTGGGACTGATGTCATAGGCAAGCGACTGCCTATAAGAGCGGGCGCCAGAGTTTGAATTCTGGGGAGAGCCGAGGAGAGAGAAGGGCTCAAACCAGCTTACCATCTGCCACACGAGTGCGTTTCCCGATAACATCGCTGAGAACAGCTGGGAGACTCGGCGTGAGAGAAATCTGGGACTGACGTCACAGGCAAGCGACTGCCTATAAGAGCGGGCGCCAGAGTTTGAATTCTGGGGAGAGCCGAGGAGAGGAGAGAGAAGGGCTCAAACCAGCTTACCATCTGCCACACGAGTGCGTTTCCCGATAACATCGCTGAGAACAGCTGGGAGACTCGGCGTGAGAGAAATCTGGGACTGACGTCATAGGCAAGCGACTGCCTATAAGAGCGGGCGCCAGAGTTTGAATTCTGGGGAGAGCCGAGGAGAGGAGAGAGAAGGGCTCAAACCAGCTTACCATCTGCCACACGAGTGCGTTTCCCGATAACATCGCTGAGAACAGCTGGGAGACTCGGCGTGAGAGAAATCTGGGACTGACGTCATAGGCAAGCGACTGCCTATAAGAACGGGCTCCCTGCGGCGCACCTCGCCGCCGGCGCGCCTCCTAAGCCGCGCGCTCCAAAGGGGCGCCGGCTTTGTCCGGCTTCGTCCGGATAAGTTCGGTAAATTGGGGGATACTACTGGTGAAACGGGAGAGGGTGTTATATTTCTTGATTAAATTGGGCGCTCCCCAGTTGGGTGTATGGGGAGGAAGAGAAAATTGAAGAACTTTCCTGTTTCCCCAGTAGTAACTAGAGGCCTCATGGACAACCATGTCACTAGACGGGTTGAAATGCCAACAGGGGACGAATCAGAGGAGCATTATTCTGCCTCTCTGAGCCCCGGCAATGGTCAGGTATTTCCACCTCAACCGACGGCATCATTACCAATATCTTTGGAAATGGCGAAATCAAGCACCTCAAAAGATAGTGAGGTAAGCTTGGGAAACGCCAATATGGCTTTAGGAGCTTCAACTCCTATAGATAATTTATCATTATCATTGTCAGGAGAGTTGTTGAGGCCAGAAGTGTGGCCCACGACTCCCCCAGACAATGTAACGTTGGTAGATATATGGAAAATGATTTCGTCAGTAAATGCAAATATCCACCAAATGAAATTATCTTTACCAATGATTGTAAATGAAAATAAGTTGAAACTTGAAGATCAGGGAAAGAAAATAATAGGTGTGGAACAAGAGTTGGGAAAATTGACAGCAAAGGTTAAAACATTACAGGATACCGAGACTATCCATATAAAAGATAGCTTCGCTATCCATAGAAATATGGAATATTTAGAGAATATGATTCGATATAAAAATTTGAGATTGGTTAACTTCCCACAGACTAGACTCCTCTCACCTAAGGAAATGTTCCTAAAATATCTTAGAGAAATAATGCAGTATGAGGTTAGAGATATTCCACAAATTTCTAAGATCTTTTATTTTTCTAGTAAAGTGAGTAAAGATAATAGAGAGGTGTTAGAGGGGCAGGTGGATGACTCAACAATTGGAGTCTCCACCTTTCTGGAGGAATCCATTGACATAATTAATAAGAGATCAACATTGTTTGTATCCTTACAATTGGAATCTGAGAAAGATAAAGTATTTAGAGATTTTTTTAGGTTTAAGGATTTGAACTTTTGCGGTCAACCCATACAAATGTTCCATGATGTTTCCAGGGTTACCCAAGTGAAGAGAAAGCATTTCCTATCCTTAAAAACTAGATTACTAGCTTTGGGGGCTACCTTTTTCTTAAAGTACCCATCTTCATGTTTTGTAACATATCAAGGAAATAAGTTTACTTTTAATGATCCGATGCATTTGGAGACGTTTTTGCAGGATAAGACCAATTTTGAAGGAAATAATAAGGCCGAATAAAAGTAGGGATTCTCTCTTATCGAATCTTTGTTAATATGTTGAAAATTTGTTGTTTTCTCTCCCCCTATTATGGATTTAGTAATTACAGATATGAAATGTTTTGTGTATACATTTTGGAAATTATGATCTGTGTATTGCAATCTATATATTTTGTTTAAATGGATTTTTAAATGAAATGCAATAAAAAATTTAAATTTAAAAAAAAAACAAACAATTAACAAGGGCTATTGAACTGGGGTGGAGGAAATAAAGAGAGATAGAAGAAGTTAATTATATACAAGTATACAATATATACAGCTGCTGTGTAGAATATTTGCTGGTGAGGCCTATTAGTTGGAGTTCGGGAAAGCTTGCCTGAACAGCCATGTCTTGAGTCTTTTCCTAAAGGTTAGGAGGCAAGGCTCATTTCTGAGATCTGGGGGGATGGAGTTCCATAAAGGTGGGCCTGCTGTGGAAAAGACTCAGTCTCTTAAGGTGCTGTGATTAGTGGTTTTGGTAGGGGGAACATGGAGGCATCCTCTGTAAGCTTCTCTGGTCGGTCTTGTGGATTTGTGTAAGCGGAGGGGTTTTACGTTTTGTGTTTTACGTTTCCTAGAAGCCTCTCATGAGGAACTTTGTCAAACGCCTTCTGAAAATCCAAGTATACCACATCTAGCGGTTCACCTTTATCCACGTTTATTAACTCCTTCAAAAAAAGTGAAGCAGATTTGTGAGGCAAGACTTGCCCTGGGTAAAGCCATGCTGACTTTGTTCCATTAAACCATGCTTACCTTTAACAGGTGTTCTCCTAGGACAGCAGGATGTTAGTCCTCAGGAAACCCATCCGCCACCCCGCGGAGTTGGGGGGGGTCATCATGCGTTTTGTTATTTTATTTATTTGCTCTGTTACAAGACTGAAGGGGTACCTCGTGTGGACGCGCGGTTAGTGGCAGTGCTGGGCAAGCTCAGCTTCTAGAAACTTTGACAAAAGTTTTCCGTGCCGGGCTCCGTCTGATGCTGTCACCCACCTGTGAGGACTGACATCCTGCTGTCCTAGGAGAACGCCTGTTACAGGTAAGCAACTGCGCTTTGCATGCAGGGACCTGAAGTTCTGTTTAAGACTACAAGTCCCTGCATGCAGAGGGGGGGGGGGGGGGGGGAGATCCAGGACTGGATTAACCTGGTCAGGCAAATTTGGAGCCAGCTGGCAACTCTACCTAGGATGGACTCTTTGATTGCTGAAATGGGAGTCCGAGCCCAGACCTGGGAGGAGGAGGAGAAGCAGATCATTTTTTCTCTGACTCCTCCCCAGGAATAGAGATATCTTTCATGCTTTATACGTACATGTAACGTGTGTAACTAGCTAAAGGGCAGAGCCGGTGATTGCAGCGTGGTGGGGGTAACTCTGGGCCCGCTCAGGTTTATAACACCCCCCAGCGGTACCGACCGCCCGGCCCTCTTACAAAGGGTGCGCACCCACGTGTCGTGGCCCTTGCACGGCCCCATGACGCGTGCTTCATGGAGCCAGACAACAGAGGATCGTCCATCCGTCCGCGCCTCCTCAGGACGCAGGCCGACGGCAGGGGCCCAGAGGAGCCAGCCGGGCTCATTTACTACAAGAGGCCCAGTTAGGCAGGAAGCGTCCTGCCCCTTTCTCAGAGTCTGGGGCTCCCGACTGAGCCAAGGCTGTGAAAATTGCTATTCGGAAGGGACACGTGTGGGAGACCCAAATTACTTCAGCCTCATCATCCCCCCTGCACCTGTACCCCCCCCCCCCCCCGAATCTTACCACAGCCAGCGCTCCTCCACCGTTCCCTAAAACTGCCCCACCCTTCCTCAGCCAGTGCTCCTACACCATTCCCTACAGCTCCCCCTACAGAAAGGGACAGGGAAAGAGTTTTTCCATAGACAGGGGAAACCACCAAAGTTACACAAAAGAGTCCCTGTCAGCGGGGTGGAATCTGAGTTTGCATCTCGGCATTTCCCCTCCTGCCACTCTTGGTTCCCTTTCTTCAGGCCTCGCCCATAAAATCCATGGCCCCCCTCTCCCTTGAGGTGATCCGGTGCAGTATCTCAGTGAGGTCACAGCACCTGAGGCCACAATGAATGGAGCCAAGAGTCAAGCATCTCCATGGAGACCTTTAGACAACTGACAACAGCCAGCTAGTGCCTCGCCTGGACAGAGAGCAGGAGAGAACCACAGGGGTGAGAAGCTGCTGGGAGCAGAGGGGTCAAGGGACAGGTGAGAGCTGGGGTTGTTGCTTGGATTAGCCATGCTGGGGGGGGGGTGTGTGGGGTGGAGGAGATAGGGGTGGAGGTCTGGCTGCGTCTCTCTTCGGTTTGCATGAGTCTTCCGGAGGTAGCTGGCGTTTCTGCAAGCCGTCTCCCAGCTACGCCTTTCCTCTGGCGCCGTCCGGCCAGAGATGCCCTCCCCACGTCCATTGTCATCCTCGTGGTTCTGATGACGGGGGCGAGCTGTTGGCTTGTTCCCCGTGGATGTGGACCTGGGGCTTGAAAGTCAGGACAGGGAGAGCATTTTAAGGGACTATGTTTATGCACCATGGGGGATCCCGATGCCATTCTGGCTGCGACGTCGTTTCAAGCAGAAACTCAAAACCCGGTTGTCCAAGCAAGCTTACTTACTCCTGGGACCTCCTCAACTGCCCCATTCCTCTTCCCCTCCTTATCATCCTGTTCCAAGCAAATTCTCCCAACCCACTGATTTACATGTATAATGCATATTCTCCCTTAAACAATATGTTTCTACCTTTCCATTTCTAGTCCTGCAGCATTAACTATAAAATGCAATTTCTCCCACTTTTATGTCTAATGATGCCGACTAATAATGTGCCGTAACTTTGTCCATATTACTTCCCTGGTATGTTGCCAACTTCTTTAATATCACATATTTATTGACTGTACACAAGTTAGCTTTAAACGGCTCTGTTGCTTGGTATGTCTCCTCCCCACTTCCAAATCCGTTTGCCTGTAAAGCCATTGTCGCTGCATTTGTGTTCTATGGAAACCGAGGCGATGTTATTAACGAATGTCGGTATATAAGAAACGTAAAATAAAATACATAAAAACCCTCCTGGAGGCTGTTCTCGGACACAGGTGGAACACGAAATGCCTATTGAGGGAAACTTGGTTCTCGCCTGCTGATTTTCGTTCCTGTAGTAGCACGGATCAGTCTCTGCTGGCAGGGATGCACTGGACTGATCCGGGTACGTTCAGGGAAGGAAATAAATACATTCTCAAACGTTTTTGGTTTTTTTTTGCACGGCTGAGGATTGTCGCCGCAGTGACTAGAAAAAGTAAGTTGGGGAAGGAATATAAATCTCCGGGTGGCTGAGAGTACAAAGGCTCCTGGCACTGGATCCCAGCCCTGCCACTGAGTGAGCCCGATGCCAGGTCGAAGCCCTTCGGGTGCCAATCTGTCCGGATGCCCGGAACTCAGAGGTTCCCAGGTGTGGTGGCCCCCGCCCAGGGTCTCGCACGCACAATCGGTGCCCGGGCCGGGGGTTGGACTTGCGGCAACGGGAGGGAGGGTCCAGGCTGCCCAGCTAGCGTAACCGTGCGCCCGCCTGCTTTTTTGGGTTTTTTTTTTTAGCTTCAATCATGTCGCAGGAGCTGCACGATGCCTTCAAGAAGTTTGCCGTCTACGGCGATACCTCCGCCACGGGGAAGGACATCACAGGGAAGAACTTCTCCAAGCTCTGCAAGGAGTGCAAAATCATGGATGGCAAGGCCGTGACCACCACGGACGTGGACATAGTGTTCAACAAGGTCAAGTGAGTGTCCATCAGGGTGTGAGGAGGGGAGATGTGACATCACAGGCAGTGAGGACAGGATGTGACATCACAGGCTGGAAGGAAGGGATGTGACATCACAGGCTGGAAGGAAGGGATGTGACATCACAGGCAGTGAGAACAAGATGTGACATCACAGGCTGTAAGGAAGGGATGTGGCATCACAGGCTGGAAGGAAGGGATGTGACATCACAGGCTGTGAGAACAGGATGTGACATCACAGGCAGTGAGAACAAGATGTGACATCACGGGCTGTAAGGCAGGGATCTGGCATCACAGGCTGTGAGGGGGAGATGTGAAATCAGAGGCTGTGAGGGTGAGATGTGACATCAAGGGCTGTGAGGCTGGGATGTGACATCACACAGGGTATGAGGAGGAGAAATATGAGATTACCTGGGAAGAGGAGATGTGACATCATGGGACATAAGGAAAGGTGGAGAGCAGAGCTGAAGCACCAGCGCACAGAAAGAGAGAGTGGATGCTTTGAGGACTCTTTGCAAGCAGTCTCACGTGAAAGACGAATTGCCCTGAGCCATGCCTTCCCACCTCTGCTGTACATTGGTGGGGAGCTGGGAACCTGCTGGTAAGGATAACTCTGGCCCTCTTAAGGAAGGGCTGAGCTGTGAAGTGGCAGTAGGTGGCAGGGTCCACTAGCAAGATCGCCCCTTTGGGAGGTTGCCAGAGTGGGTGGGTGGCTCCTGGGTGGCCCCTTGCAGAGAGCCGAGTGATCGTGAGTGGCGGGGTGAGGTCTCCTCTGCAGCGAGCTGCAGGATCCAAGGAAGGGACTCGTAGGCAGGGCCCATTTTTTTTTTTTTTTGGAGAATAGAGGAGGGAAAAGCGAATCAAAGCTTGTATTTTCTGGAAGGGAGGGGAGGGGAGTTTCCTGGTGCATTGTGGAAGATCACAGGAGCTTCTCAGGGGACCGGAGAGTCCCTTCCCTTTAAGTTCAAGGGAAAACCCCCGCAGCCGGCCTCAATTGGAAGGAGATTGTGCCCCCATGGTAAGTTAAAGAGAGGAGACTCAGCTCTCTGTGGCAGGGGAGGGCAGCAGAGGTGGAGTGGGGGGGGGGGGGGGGGGGGGCGGCAATGAGATGCCAAGCAATGGGGAATGAAATGGTTGTGCCTGGCACCAGAACCACCACTTCGGCTCTCCCTCTCTGACTCCCTCCCCATCCCCCCCCCTCTCTGTGTTTTCAGGACTAAAGGTGCTCGGAATCTCACTTACGAAGAGTTTTTGGAGGCGATAAAGGAGCTGTCCAGCAAGAGATTTAAGGGGAAGTCGCCCGAGGAGGCGTATGACTCCATGTGCAAGCTGGTGATAGGCCAGGAACCAGGCAGCGCAGGAGTGACGGTGAGAGCAGGCCCTGGAGATCACGATCCCCGGAGAGGCAGGAGAGTTACCTGCCCTGTCCCAGGGGCGCCCCCTGCAGCAGAGGGAGGAGAGTTACCCGCACCGACCCAGGGGCGCCGCCTGCAGGAGAGGGAGGAGAGTTACCTGCACCATCCCAGGGGCACCCCCTGCAGGACAGGGAGGAGAGTTACCCGCACCGTCCCAGGGGCGCCCCCTGCAGCAGAGGGAGGAGAGTTACCTGCCCTGTCCCAGGGGCGCCCCCTGCAGCAGAGGGAGGAGAGTTACCCGCACCGTCCCAGGGGCGCTGCCTGCAGGAGAGGGAGGAGAGTTACCTGCCCTGTCCCAGGGGCGCCCCCTGCAGGACAGGGAGGAGAGTTACCCACACCGTCCCAGGGGCGCCCCCTGCAGCAGAGGGAGGAGAGTTACCTGCAGCGTCCCAGGGGCGCCCCCTGCAGCAGAGAGAGGAGAGTTACCTGGACTGTCCCAGGGGCGCCCCCTGCAGGACAGGGAGGAGAGTTACCTTTACCATCCCAGGGGCGCCCCCTGCAGCAGAGGGAGGAGAGTTCCCTGCACCGTCCCAGGGGCGCCCCCTGCAGGAGAGGGAGGAGAGTTACCTTTACCATCCCAGGGGCGCCCCCTGCAGGAGAGGGAGGAGAGTTCCCTGCACCGTCCCAGGGGCGCTCCCTGCAGGGGAGGGAGGAGAGTTACCTGCACCGTCCCAGGGGCGCCCCCTGCAGGAGAGGGAGGAGAGTTACCTGCACCGTCCCAGGGGCGCCCCCTGCAGGAGAGGGAGGAGAGTTCCCTGCACCGTCCCAGGGGCGCCCCCTGCAGGAGAGGGAGGAGAGTTACCTGCACCGTCCCAGGGGCGCCCCCTGCAGGAGAGGGAGGAGAGTTACTTGCATTGTCCCAGGGCTGCCGCTTCCAGGAGAGGGAAGAGAGTTACATGCATTGTACCAGGGGCGCCCTCTGCAGGAGAGGGAGGAGAGTTACCTGCACCGTCCCAGGGACGCTCCCTGCAGAAGAGGGAGGAGAGTTACCTGCACTGTCCTGGGGTGCCTCCTGCAGGAGAGGGAGGAGAGTTACATGCACTGTCCCAGGGGTGCCCCCTGCAGGAGAGGGAGGAGAGTTACATGCACTGTCCCGTCTGCAGCAAAGGGAGGAGAGTTACCTGCACTGTCCTAGGGGCGCCCCCTGCAGGAGAGGGAGGAGAGTTACATGCACCTTCCCAGGGCTGCCACCTCTAGTAGAGGGAGGAGAGTTTCATGCATTGTACCAGAGGCGCCCCTGCAGGAGAGGGAGAGTTACCTGCACTGTCTCAGGGGCGCCCCATGCAGGAGTGGGAGGAGAGTTACATGCACTGTCCCAGGCCTGCTGCCTCCAGGAGAGGGAAGAGAGTTACATGCATTGTACCAAAGGCGCCCCCTGCAGGAGAGGGAGGAGAGTTATCTGCACCATCTCAGGGGCGCCCCCTGCAGGAGATGGAGGAGATTTTCATACACTGTCCCAAGGGCACTGCCTGCAGCAGGAGGAGAGTTACCTGCACTGTCCTGGGGCGCCCCCTGTAGGAGAGTGAGGAGAGTTGCATGCACTGTCCCAGGGGTGCCATCTGCAGGAGAGGGAGGAGAGTTACATGCACCGTCCCAGGGGCACCACCTGCAGCAGAGGGAGGAGAGTTACCTGCACTGTCTCAGGGGCGCCCCATGCAGGAGAGGGAGAAGAGTTACATGCACTGTCCCAGGCCTGCTGCCTCCAGGAGAGGGAAGAGAGTTACATGCATTGTACCAAAGGCGCTCCCTGCAGGAGAGGGAGGAGAGTTACCTGCACCATTTCAGGGGCGCCCCCTGCAGGAGATGGAGGAGATTTACATGCACTGTCCCAAGGGCACTGCCTGCAGCAGGAGGAGAGTTACCTGCACTGTCCTGGGGCGCCCCCTGTAGGAGAGTGAGGAGAGTTGCATGCACTGTCCCAGGGGTGCCATCTGCAGGAGAAGGAGGAGAGTTACATGCACCATCCCAGGGGCACCACCTGCAGCAGAGGGAGGAGAGTTACCTGCACTGTCCTGGGGCACTTCCTGCAGGAGAGGGAGGAGAGTTACATGCACTGTCCCAGGGGTATCATCTGCAGGAGAGGGAGATTACATGCATTGTCCCAGGAGCGCCCCCTGCAGCAGAGGGAGAGTTACCTGCATCATCCCAGGGGTGCCCCCTGCAGGAGAGGGAGGAGAGTTACATGCACCGTCCCAGTGGCACCCCCTGCAGCAGAGGGAGAGTTACCTGCACTGTCCCAGGGGCGCCCCCTGCAGGAGGGGGAGGAGAGTTAATTGCACCGTCCCAGGGGCGCCCCCTGCACTAGAGGGGGGAGAGTAACAGACTGATTGATGACTGTTTACCCGTTACTCGCTCTCTGGGTAATTTTCTTCTCATTTTGCTATGTCGTCTCAGAAAGCCGTGGCAGTGGGTGGCGTGGACAGACTCACAGATACCTCAAAGTACACCGGCTCACACAAGGAGAGGTTTGACGAGAGCGGCAAGGGCAAGGGCTTGGCTGGGCGCGAGGACCTTGCTGATAACTCTGGCTACGTGGGCAACTATAAGGGGGCTGGGACCTTTGACCAGAAAGTTCAGCAGTGAGATCCACCCTGCTACAGCTTTACTACTGGCTTAATTTTGCTTTACTAATGCCTTGTGCCACCTCCCAGTAATGCTGTTCTCATGTCCCTACCATCCAGCTTACTGCTATCTCAATGTGGACTGTTGGCTAGGTTACTACCACCTTACTCCTGGTTTACTACCACATTACTCCCACATTATTAGACCATGTTCCTGCTTTACTACCACCTTATGTTCATCTCACCAGTACTCTCTCGCTCCTGCTGTATGACTGCCTCACTCCCAGATTACTCCTGCTTTTCTACCATCTTACTCCCAGCTTACTCTTTGCTTTGCAACCATCTTCATTGCCCCTCACTCTTGGATACATTCTCTTGACATCTGAGTGAAACGTTTGCTGAGCTGACAGGAGGAGGAAAGGATTGAATAAACTTACCCCTGTGCTTCACCCCTGTACAGTTGCCTTTTTCTTTCCTTGCTGCCATAGTTACTAAAGAGATACCTCCTCCTCCCGCTTCGAGTTTGCCTGTGGTGGCGGTGGGGAGGAGGCGGACTCAGCAGCAGCGCTGCACACCTCCCAAGGTGGGAGGACCTCTGGTCGGGTCCTCCTCTCCCTGGGCCAGCCCAGGCTAGGGGGAAGCTGCGGAGACGGCACTCGCAGGCCTCGGGTCGGGGGGGCGGGGGGAGAATCACAGTCATTGCACGGCAGCGATGAGGGATTTTGGGCATCGGATTACAGAGCCCCCGGCTGAGGACCGTTGCAGCCATGACCGGACCAAAGGTTAAGATGGCATGGGAATTATACACCTGGGGCGGGTGTGTGAATGAAGGTGCATGGCGCTGGATCCCAGCCCAGTTCCGACCGAGCTGTAAGACCAAGACAGCAGGAGGAAACCGCCAGGCCCCCCCTCTCTCTCCCACGCCACCCACTGAAAAAAAAAGTAAGCAACAGCTAAGGTGACCAGGCACAGACCGAGCCGCAGGCATGTTCGTTCTTACACAGAGACTTTTGCACCTGCAGGGAGACTTGTACCAGCATAGAACACATCCCGAGCTTCCTCCTCCACGGACACTCTGCAGAGGCCACAGAAGGGCTTACTCCTTATTCTTGCTGCTGGCCCCCGCCCCTGCACTCGTGGAACGTAGTGGAACCCGGGGAAGGTGCAGAACGCCCCCGTCCTCTTGGGAAGGACCCTAAGAGGGGGCTGTGTCACCCAGACTCCATGCATAGGTTGTGGCTTAGAAGAACGGAGGCCGGGGCAGAGGAACGGTGGAGATGCCTTATCCCACGCAGGAAAGAGAGGAGAGAGAGAATGGGAAAAGCGGAGGAAGGTTAGACGGCAGAGGGGAAGAGCGCACGTGTGGAAAAGAAGGGGGTGGACGGAGGAAGTCTGTTAGAATTCATCGCTGCTACGTCTGCAGACGAGGCGAGAGAACGGGAGCCCTGCGTGAGAAGGTCCGATGGCCGGTGATTGTTTCGGTGGCTTGCCGGGGGGGGGGGGGGGGGGGGAAACCAAGGCTTTGCCCCGCAGACGGACACGGCGCCAACCAGTAACGGGGGGAAGAAAGGCCGAGGCTGAGAAGGGCAGCCAGGGGCTGAGAAACGTCTTTGAGGGCCACGGTTCCGTGCCAGGAAAGGAAGGTAGCGAAAAAAATAAGTCCTTAGGACAGAGACAGGTTAGGGATATACAGAAGGATGAAAAGGCAGAGGGATGGATGGAGAGAGGAACGGAGACGGGCACGGTTAAGATGGACGGACAGATGTGCAGATAAGCAGTAGATGACTCTGCCACTAACCATGGTAACATTTGGCGAGAACAGATGTTAAAGGCCATTAGCGTGACATCACATTTACCATATTCCTTTGTCACATGGTTTATATCCGGGGGGGGGGGGGGGGGGGGTAGGTAACCCCGGCTCTGTTTTCCTCAGGATATCCACAGTGAATGTGCAGATATGCCCCATGCGTATTCATCGTGGATGCCCTGTAAACCAGAGCTGTTTCTGGCACTCCAGGACCGGAGTTGCCTACCCCTGATGTATGGGGGGGGGGGGGGGGTTGTCAGATCTCGGCAGTTCATGGAGGCACAACCCCCCCCCCCCCCCATCTTATCCTTATTCTCGCCGTAATCTGATCCACGTGGACCTGGGGGGGGGGGGGGGGGGGGGAATCTCAGCCACGCTTGGCAACTCGCCCGTCCTGTGTCGTCGTCATCCATCCCCGGTGACCAGAAGCGGCTGCTTTGTGAGGGCCTTTGTTATACGCACATCCCCTGAAAGGTCGCCAAGAAGCCATTTCAAGATCTGGTCTTTCATTTTATGTTAACTCGCAACTCTCATACCCCCCCCCCCCCCCCCCATACAGCAGGAAGCCCTTTGCTTAAGAAGTCAGTGTTATACCCGTGGCGAGGCGAGGCCATCGGGCTAGGGCACAGCCTGCACAGGAAGGACGCCGCTGCCTGGCAGCGACGGGAAAGATATTTGAACAGGGGAGGTGAAAGCACGCAGGCCTCCTCGGTTCACGCCAGAGGCTCTTGTAGGCAGGGAGACGGCACGTCTGTATTTGAATGGGCAAAGCCGTCTCCTTAAACTCCACCTCAGCTTGGTGATCTGCCAGAATTAAGAGACCAAGATATGGTAATAAGGGCAGATGCACCTGCCACAGGGTGAAAGATCGACATCCAGGATCTTGGGGAGCTGTCACCACCAGCATAGAATGGTTTTTCTCTACATCGACCAGAGAGTAAACATTTAATTATTCCAAAGATTAACGTTGCTTGGTTTGCAGGCGGGGGTGGCGTTCTTCATCTGAACACACTTTTTCTCGTGGATGGGTAAGCGTGCAAGAGACAGATGTCATGGGTTTCTCGAGACCCTCATTAGTCATGGGCGAAGTCACAGCTCCCTTGCCCACAAGAAGGAGTATGGCAGGAAGATGACTTCATAATAGGTTAGCATTAGTGCTAAGAGCAGTTCATTTTTTTTACATTGTTTTATTTATTTTATTTATTTAGCATTTTTATATACCGACTTTCCAATAACAGAATTACTGATCAATTCGGTTTACATTTTAACAGTAACATTGACAAGTAAATGTCTTACAATGAACAGGTCGATATAACTTGGATAAGTATATATGGGGTTAATAACATAAATAAAAGATACATTGTTCTGGAGGTGCATCACATATCACTAGTCCCAGTTTTTTTGGGGTTTTTTCTAGTCTCCGGAAAGCTTTATTTCGAAATGTTTATGCTGCTTATTCATAGTGCTAATTTGCAATCAGTGACAAAACCAAAACATCTAAAACAATCAAAGGGATTAAAAAAAAAAAAAACAAAAAAACAAAACCCCAGTAACATTCTCCACAAACCAGATATATCTCCAGTGATCATCAGCAATCAAAAATCTGTCGGAATGGATTAGTTTTTAACAAACTTTTAAATGATTGCGTGCGTTCGGTGGGCCAACAACAAAGAAAAGTCTCTTGTCTTACGCAGCTAACCGGACTAGTTTCCTAGATGGTACCAATTGATTCATCCAAGGAAGGGAATCCATTTTTCTGCATCTTACGTATGAGAAGGAGCACCTTGAGTGACCGCGCTCTGCGACTGGCAGCCGATCCAGCTCTGGCAATACCGGAGAAGTACTGTTTAAATGGGCGTTGATAGGGTTGATAGATTTGGAAAAGAATTTAGAATAAGGTCGTATCGTTCGCCAGGGGGACAGGTTCGATATATATTTTGGGTCTGGGAGCCAATGTCAGATGAAGACAGAAGAGCCCATCTAGTTTGGTCATTTTTTTTCCTTCCTACTGGCGTTAAGGGCTTTCCTCTCACCTCTTCAACGCTGAAGTTCCTCTGTGTTAATCCCACCACTTTTTTTTTTTAATTCTGTTGCCGTAGTTTTTCCTTCGCCACCTCCACCAGTAGGCTGTTCGGTGCTCCCATTACCCTATCCATCAGCATACTCTTTCCTGAGCATACTGCTTTTCAGTTCTCTACCATGAGTTTTGCTCTTAACGCTTAATTTGCACTGAAAAGGGGGCTAGGGTGCAACTCCTCCAGATCAGTGATGCAAGTGAGGTATTGCGCTTGAGTCTGCGGGCGTTTTCCCATTCTTAAGTCACAATCCATACATTTCTGATTGAAATAATATAGCATGAAGCCTTCCCAGACAATTTGCTTCGTTCTTCTTTCCAGTAACTGGCATGTCATCAAACTAGTACATGGCACCTTTGAATTCTCGCAAAAATGTCCGCCATTACAGGTTGAAAGATGACTGCCACTCTTGCAATACCAAACGGGAGATGGTTGTGCCCAAAATGTTCTTGCTGGGTGCTTAGGGTTTAAGTATTGTCTGGAATCCTGATCAATTAGCATCAGTTAGTTTGTCTTTGAAAAGTCCAGTTTTGTGACATTTTGACTATCTGCTAACGTTGCAAAGAGATCATGAGGATATATTTAGCGGAGAACATTTGTCAGCTTCTAAACGCTGATTTATGATCAGTTTATAGTCCACATGTTACAATTTGATACAGACACAACTGGAGTAGTCTATTTGCTCTAAGCCACTGGAGAGCTAATTCCCTTCTCTTGTTGCATTAATTCAGTTTCAGTAGCACCCATAAATCATACGGTGCTAAGGTTTATGACATATTGTTTCGACTCCTGACTCTGATTGTTCTGTTGCTCCATTGTAATCCTTGAATGTTACGTGGCGGGCCTCGAAAGGCCTTGCATTCTGTTACGTGACGGGCCTCGAAAGGCCTTGCATTCTGTTACGTGACGGGCCTCGAAAGGCCTTGCATTCTGTCGAGAAGCGGGGTGTTTTAGTGTGTCCTTGGGCCTCGGCCCGACCCCAGACGGATCCAGGACCGAACCGAGGGTTGACAGCATGTTCCAGCATGGCTGACGGGCTTACCCTCTGCCAGGCCTGCAAGCTCCTGTGGCCAACAACAGGATGATGTTGGAATGTGAATGGTTGGAATGTGAATGGAGCCATAAGTCATCCGGAGCTCCGCAAAGGCTGGCAGGACATGACGGTTCAGGAGCACAGGAACGAATTCCACATGTAGGCTACTCCACGCTCGGGAAAGACGTCATCCGAGAGAGCACGGCCTGACAGGTACCAGAAGGCTCAGGAGTGCTGAAGCAAACACCAAGAAGGGCAGGACACCAAGGAACTTGGGACATCAGGAAGCAGAAGATCAAGACGAGACACCAGGACACCTGGATGAGGACCTCAGGCACAAACATGACTTGACATGACGAGACGAAATGAAGAGGAGCTCCACGAAGAAGACCTGATGGAGCTCTGGCAGGCAGGAGCCTCCAGAGTGAAGTAACTCCGATGCAAGGCCAAGACGTACTGTGAAGACAGCCCTTTTATAGGGCTAGGCAGGAAATCCACTCCTTAGGTGGGGCCAGCACACTTCCTGTCCCTGTCCCTTTAAATCCAGTAGAGAGGCGCATGCCGGTGCCTAAGGGAAGAAGCAGGAAGGAAGCTGTGCAGGACCGCAGACAGCAGTCTGCACCAACGTCACACACCAGAGACGCAACTATAGCATGGGTTATTTTTCCCTATATGCAACATCTTGCACTTATCCACATTAAATTTCAGTTGCCATTTGGATGCCCAATCTTCCAGTCTCATAAGGTCCTCCTGCAATTTATCACAATCCACTTGTGATTTAACTACTCTGAGTAATTTTGTATCATCTGAAAATTTGATTACCTCACTTGTCATATTCCTTTCCAGATCATTTATAAATATATTGAAAAGTAAGGGTCCCAATACAGATCCCTGAGGCACTCCATTGTTTACCCTTTTCCACTGAGAAAATTGACCATTTAATCCTACTCTCTTTTTCCAGTCTTTTAAGCAGTTTGTAATCCACGAAAGGACATCGCCTCCTATCCCATGACTTTTTAGTTTTCTTAGAAGCCTCTCACGAGGGACGTTGTCAAACGCCTTCTGAAAATCCAAATACACTACATCTACCAGTTCACCTTGTCATGTTTATTAACCCCTTCAAAAAAGTGAAGCAGATTTGTGAGGCAAGACTTGCCTTGGGTAAATCCATGCTGACATGTGTTCCATTAAACCATGTCTTTCTATATGTTCTGTGATTTTGGTCTTTAGAATCGTTTCCACTATTTTTCCTGGCACTGAAATCAGGCTCATTGGTCTATAGTTTCCTGGATCTCCCCTGAAGCTCATTTTAAATATTGGGGTTACATTGTCTACCCTTCAGTCTTCAGGTATATGGATGATTTTAATGATAGGTTACAATTTTTAACCAACAGACGTGAATTTTCATTTTTTAGTTCCTTCAGTACCCTAGGATGCATACCATCTGGTCCAGGTGATTTACTACTCTTTAGTTTGTCAAGCTGACCTACTACATCTTCCAGGTTCACAGTGATTTGATTCAGTTCATTTGACTCATCACCCTTGAAAACCATTTCCAGAACCGGTATCTCTCCAACATCCTCATTAGTAAACCCAGAAGCAAAGAATTAATTTAGTCTTTCTGCAATGGCCTTATCTTCCCTAAGAGCGTCTTTAAACCCTTGGTCATCTAATGGTCCAACCGACTCCCTCACAGGTTTCTTGCTTCCGATATATTTTAAAAAGCTTTTACTATGAGTTTTTGCCTCTACGACCAACTTAATTTCAGATTCTCTCTTAACCTGCCTTATCAATGTTTTATACTTAACTTGGCAATGCTTATGTTTTATCCTATTTTCTTCAGATGGATCCTTCTTCCAATTTTTGAAGGATGTTTTTTTTGGCTAACATAGCCTCTTTCACCTCACATTTTAACCATGCTGGCAATCATTTGGCCTTCCTTCCACCTTTCTTAATGCATGGAATACATCTGGACTGCATTTCTAAGACTGTATTTTTAAACAATGTCCACTCCTGTTGAACACTTTTAACCTTTGCAGCTGCACCTTTCATTTTTTTTCTATTTTCCTCATTTTATCGAAGCTTCCCTTTTGAAAATTTTGTATTAGAGTTGTAGATTTACATATTGTCCTCTTTCCAGTCATTAGTTCAAATCTGATCATCTTATGATCACTATTGCCAAGTGACCCCACCACCATTACCTCTCTCATCAAATCCTGCATTCCTCTAAGAATTACATCTAAAATAGCTCCCTGTCTCGTAGGTCCCTGAACCAATTGCTTCATGAAGCAGTCATTTATTCTGTCTAGGAACTTTATATCTCTAGCACGTCCTGATGTTACATTTTCCCAATCAATATTGGGGTAATTTAAATCTATCAATATCAAGGTGGAAACAAATTAAATTTAATAATAATAGCTTAAGAAGGTGTCAGCAAGCCTGACGTTGTGTGACTTTGTCCAAGACACCAACCGGTTTTCTCAATCATTCACCTTCTTTATATTTTAATTTATTAAAAAATATTTTTTGTTAAAGATTTTTTCTTCTTTTGCTTAAAACTAGTCCTCCATTGGTGAAAACTAGTCCTCCATTTTCACCAATGGAGGACTAGTTTTCACCAATGGAGGACTAGTTTTCACCAATGGAGGACTAGTTTTAAGCAAAAGAAGAAAAAATATTTAACAAAAAATCTTTTTGAATAAATTAAAATATAAAGAAGGTGAATGATTGAGAAGACCGGTTGGTATCTTGGACAAAGTCACACAACGTCAGGCTTGTTGACACCTTCTTAAGCTATTATTATTATTAAATTTAATTTGTTTCCATCTTGATATTGATAGATTTTGGTTGCGGTGGATAACTGATGACTCCCTTTGTTAATAGTTGGGTAATTTAAATCTCCCATTATTATTGCACAGCCAAATTGCTTAACTTCCCTGATTTCTCTTAGCATTTCATCATCTGTCTGACCATTTTGTCCAGGTGGCCGGCAGTCTACTCCTATCATAGAAACATAGAAATGACGGCAGAAGAAGACCAAACGGCCCATCCAGTCTGCCCAGCAAGCTTCACATTTTTTTCTCATACTTATCTGTTTCTCTTAGCTCTTTGGTTCTATTTCCCTTCCACCCCCACCATACTCTTACACAACACACATGGGATTTCTACCCGTATAGATTCTACTGAGCATTTAGTCTCTTGTATGATCTTTATCCTGTTGGACTCTATACCCTCCCAGACATAAATGCCAAACTCTCGCCAAGTTGATCCTATCATTGCGATATAATTTGTACCCTGATATAGCACTGTCCCATTGGTTATCCTCCTTCCACCATGTCTCTGAGATGCCAATTATGTCAATCTCATCATTTGCTGCTATACACTCTAACTCTCCCATCTTACTTCTTAGACTTCTGGCATTGGCATACAGACATTTCAAAGTGCGTTTTTGTTTGTATTAACAACTTGCTTTTCAGTTGATAGGGAAAATTTTGAATCCTTTAGCTCAGGTGGTTCTTTACTTATAGGAACATGGACTATGTTTGCTTTTATTGGAACCTCTCTGTTGGGATGCCCTGTATCATTAGTATCCTTTGGAGGTACCTCCTTCCGAACCATGCATTACTGAGTGACTTTTGCCTTTTCCCCTTGTTCTAGTTTAAAAGCTGCTCTATCTCCTTTTTAAAGGTTAGCGCCAGCAGTCTGGTTCCACTCTGGTTAAGGTGGAGCCCATCCCTTCGGAAGAGACTCCCCCTTCCCCAAAAGGTTCCCCAGTTCCTTACAAAACTGAATCCCTCTTCCTTGCACCATCGTCTCATCCACACATTGAGACTCCGGAGCTCTGCCTGCCTCTGGGGACCTGCGCGTGGAACAGGGAGCATTTCAGAGAATGCTACCCTGGAGGTTCTGGATTTCAGACCTGGTGGACCAGGAGGTCCTTATTCACCAACACCTTCCACATTCCTATGTAAGAATTCATTCCTGTTGATTTCTGAAGTTACTTTCCATTATAATTCATCAAAATATTTTTATTTTTACCAGATTGAGGCCATTTGTATAAAAGAAAAACTCAGTCATTGGATCATATGGGAAATATTTGCGCATGCAAAGATCGCTGATTGACGTGAGGCATTAATTTTTACACACATCCTTAACTTGGGTTTCTAGCTATGCCTGATGAGTGAGCTAGAAAGATTTTTGGACTTGTGCCTTAGTATCTAGTTGTACACCTTAATTCCCTTCATGCCTTGGTTCTTTTGGTGGAAAATCAAATTATTTTGAGCTCATTAAAATGTTGAGCATGTTCTAAGGTACTCTCTGTAGGAGTAAAAAAATATATGAGACATGGAGCTGAAACACAATTAACTTTTAACAATTCTGATCTTCCACCGAGAAAGATATTGGCCCCTGTGTGATTCCCTGTTGAGTCTGGTTATGAAATATTGATGGCTGTAGATTACCAGGTGTTGGGCCATGAGAAGAAGGTTGGACTTGATGGACCCCTGGTTGGTTTTCCACCTGGAACAAACTTTGTAACTATGAAAATAAGTAGGGGTCACTCTTAAGCCAAGAGAAGAAGGTTGGACCTAATTGACCTTTGATCTCATACAGAAGACTTCTGTCAAGAGAAGAAGGTAGGAATCAAGTGACCTGCAATCTTCTCTCTACCTTTGTGTAACCCCGCCCCGTTGTGCAGGTCCAGCATGGGTGAGGCCCTAAAGTTATTTATACTCTTCTGAGCAGGAACCCTGACCTGCTCTAGATCTCCCTCACTTCTCCCGGTGAGGATTCTTTGACTAGGGGTAGAATGGAGGCCTCTCAGGTCCCAGGGTGGGGTTGTTGACTTCCTAGGCTGAATTGCCGGGGTTAGGTGAATTTCCTGAGTGTTCTGTGTGCTTGGTGCCAAAAGAGAGACAAGGACCACTGATTTAGTGTCCAAAATAATACTTTACCGTAAACAGCTTTGTTTGAAGGCACAAATACATTTGACTTTCCCAGCTCCACAGTTCTGGCTTTTTCTCTCTTTCCTTTATTTTACAATCCAATGTCTTTTATCTGTGCAAGAGTCTCTGGTAGGGCCGGGAATCCATCCACCCTCCTGGTTTAGGATTGCGCAGTGGTCCCCTTTAGTGGCTGGAAAACCCTTTCCAGATGGCAAAAACTAATCTTGGCACAGAGAATCAATGTCCCTAGCTCCCCAGGGTTTTGGAGACGCGAGATGATGTCCTTCCGTTAGATCTGATATTTTCTTACAGTTCGTTGTCTCTTCCCTGGATGTGGATCTCTGCTGGAGGGGATCCTAGATGGAACTTCAGGTCCACCAATGGGTAGGAAGAGGGGGCAGAAAATCACTTCCTCCCGGGTCCTGAAAATCACTTCTTTGTTCCCCAAAATAGATAACATTGGATGTCCCCTGCAATGGGTCACCACCACCTCTGGAGCAGGCCTTCCCTAAACCTGGACATTGTCAACTCAGAGTTCCCCAGTCCATGAGTCTTGGAAAGGCCCAGGCCTTCAGCAGGACTCCTACTAATCAAAAGTCCAAAACCCAAATCAGACCCCCGAGCAGCCCACTCTGCACCTCGTGTGGAGCCCTGACCTGCCTTGGAGGGGACTCAGAGGGTTTTCCAAGGCCCCAGTTAGGCCTTAAAAGTTACACAGGAAAATCTCCAACCTTCCTCTCTAACTTCAAACTTGGACTGCCCACCCCCCAGAGCCCGCTGAAGAGCTCTGCTATAAAACCTCCTGCCAGGGATATGCATTACAGCCCCGCAATGGAAGGGCTGCTAATGAATTGATTCTCCCCCAATTATCTTTCCCTAACTGCACTAACCTATATGATCCCAGGGCTTACTGGTAACCTGGGTTTCATTTGTAAAAAAACATGTAGAGAAAGCTTGTACTGTGGGGCCTCAGAATGACCCCATAACCTCTTCTGGGCAAGACCCTCTAATCTGTGGCACTCCACGCCCTGTATTCCAGTGGACAAGTCTTATCCAGTAGCTTGGATCAGGCTTTCACGAGACCTGCGAGTGGACTCCATTTGGGAAACGACCTCCATGACCACCCGTTGATTGTGCTCCAGTGGGAGGGGGGGAGTGACAAACCCTGTGTTTTGGGGGGGTGGCCAGACAGCTGTTGCATGGAAGTGCTTGGGTCGGACCACATTGGAAGCTTTTCCTTTCCCTCTTGGTGCAAGAAGTCCAAGACACGAATTCAACCCTTTGAGAGCCTGCATCTCTAGGAAAGAAGAGCAGAGGGAGAGGGAGTGGAATACCTGTTCAGAACAAAGAGGGGTCTTGGGTTTTTCTGCAAGTCTCCAGCTCTCAGATAAAATGCAAGTCCTGGAAATACAAAAACTCCGTGTGCAGCACCATTTGCATGGACAAGGTAAAGAGGCAAGTATCCACCACCACCAGCAGAGGCCCAATGCAACCCCAGTGACCTTGCCTAGAGTTACCACCAATCCCCAGCCCCAGAACGGGAACACATTTCTACTTCTGCTATTTTAAACTCATCGCTTATATTCGCCTTTAAGATTTTTTTTTTTGGGGGGGGGGGGGGGGGGGGGGGTTTGGCGATAGCACGGGAGGCAGATGCTCTGAGTTTCTGCCCCTTTGGGAAATTTTGAGTCAGTGGGTGTTCTCCTAACCCCACCACCCCGCTACTCCCAGCCAGCACTGCAACCCCATTTGGTGATGAGAAGATCCCTCCCCCTCCCTTGAGAGGATAAGAACGCCTTCATCACCAAACCGAGTCAAACTGAAGAGTCCCACTCCAGTTGGCTTCCTGTCTGCAATGGTGGTGAAGAGCCGAGCACTTAGGGGACATCCTATTCATTTATTTTATTTATATTCTGCCATTTGCCCTTCAAAGTGGATTACATTCAGGTACTGTAGGTATTTAACTGTTATTATTATTAAGAGACGGGGGTGGGGGTGGGAATGACAGGGCAGGGGGCACACGAGGAGGCATCCTGTCAGATCCCAGCAGCAGAGGCTCCCGGGGAGGAGACTGAAGGAGAAGTCGTTTCAGGCACCTCTCGCCTTGGCCTTCTCTTCCCTTCCCGGCCATGGAAGGAGAAAGGGAACAGCAGAGCAAGGTCAACCAAGAGAAAACGGTTTCCACTTTAATAAGAAGGGAAGGGCTCCCCACACTGGGTGACCCGATAAGGCTGCATCGCGCCCAGCGTCCCGCTTCACAGGACATAAGACATGGGGGGGGGGGGGGGGGCACGCCAAGAGCTGTCCATCCCGGGCACGCGACGCACCGACCTCTCTACTTGTCATGTTGCACACGTTTTACAGGGTTTTACGTAAACGTTATCGTTGTTGTTTTATTGTGTTTATGTTAGGGTCCTCCTCTATCCCAAGGGCCACTTTCCCCAACCTTACTGTCCACTGGGTGGCTCCTTTTCTACGAAGGGAGAAGGATGAGCTTCAAGGCCCAGGCTGCGTTGCCAACGCTTTCTCCCCGGGGTGTTGATAAAACTTCCTTCTGTGACAGTGCTGCCAGCGAACAGTCAGGACACAGTTTGGGTGCTCAGAGTTAACTTTGCTACGGTTTCCGTCAGGATAAAATTAAATGCCTAATCAAAACAGGGTTTACACTGGTTTCTTTCACTAAACTTCGTTACTCTCTCGCTGAGTGTGGGCCCTTCATTTAGGTTCCTGGGATGACGCTTGCCCCTCCCAGACTGAGGGAATAAACTGTCCCAGTTGGGCAGGGAAAACCTAGATGTGAAAGGAATTCCCCTAGATCTGGAAAAATCCTTAGACAGGGCTTGTAGCATCTGGGTCTGGTGATTCGCTCTGAATGCTAGGAGGTCATGAACCAAGAATTACTTAATGAAAATAAAATTCTGTTAAAAACTGATCTGTGCAAAGAGGGCTCTGTATAGCCACCTGTGCACTGGATTTTGTGTTTTATTTTAATTTAGCAGGAATATATAGAGTTCTCTTATTGCAGATCCTCTGTTTTACTGCATTTATCTGTTTGCATGGCTTAAAATCTCTGAATATTGTTCCTAGTGTCAAAGAAAAATATTAGCATCCTTGCTGGACTCTATTTACGATACTGTCAGGCCGATACAGTACAGCCTGCCCTTGGACGCGCGTTTTCCCTTACCCCTTATTCAGTAAGGGGAGGAAAACGCGCATCCAACCCGCAGCACCTAATAGCACCCTCAACATGCAAATGCATGTTGACGGCCCTATTAGGTATGCGCGCGGGATACAGAAAGTAAAATGTGCAGCCAAGCCGCACATTTTACTTTCAGAAATTAGCGCCGACCTTAATTTCTTCCGGCACCAAGAAAGTGCACAGAAAAGCAGTAAAAACTGCTTTTCTGTGCACCTTCCGACTTAATATCATAGCGATATTAAGTCGGAGGTCCCGAAGAGTAAAAAAAGTTAAAAAAAAATAAAAATTTTAATTCGGCCCTCGGCTGTCGGGCCGAAAACCCGGACGCTCAATTTGCCGGCGTCCGGTTTCCGAACCCGTGGCTGTCAGCGGGCTCGAGAACAGACGCCGGCAAAATTGAGCGTCGGCTGTCAAACCCGCTGACAGCCGCCGCTCCTGTCAAAAAGGAGGCGCTAGGGACGCGCTAGTGTCCCTAGCGCCTCCTTTTGCCTGTTTTTACCGCAGACTTTACTGTATCAGCCCGTGGGTAAGTGAAAGGGTGAAAGGGCAGGGAATTCACTGTGCAGGCTGGAGGTCATGAACTACGAAATAATTAATGAAAATAAAAAAAAATTCAGGTGCACAGGTGACTGCACAGAGCCATGAACTCCTAGCTGACCTCTCTGCTCAGAGAAGTGTGAAGCTGAATATTATTTAAAGTTAGCCAGAATATAGAGAGAGCTTTTATTGCAGACAATCCGCTTTACTGCTTTTATATGTTTACGTGGTTTGAAATCTCTGAATAATGTTCCTAGTGATATAGCAGTGGCTCCCAGCCGTGGTTCCTTGAAACCACATCCCAGTGGGTCCATGAGAATGGCTACAAGACATTTTAGTTTGTGAGCAGAAAAGGAGACAGGAGGAGGGTAAAACTCCTAGGCGGGAATAGGGCAAAACATGAGATAAGCTGCAAAGAGAGGCGAGGCAGGATACAGACAGGCTAGGCAGGCTACTGGGAGGCCAAAGCATGTCGAGGATCAGACGGGAAGGACAAGCAGACAGGAACAGAGTGCATGGCAAGGAACGTACAGGAGAGTCAGACCACCGGGGGAGGCCCACGGGAACAGGAGGGCCACTGAGAGACCCGAGGAAAGCTGGCGAGTCACAGATGCCCCGACAGCACAAGACAAGGACAGGACAGGAGTAGAAGAACAGGGCAAGGTACACGCAATGGCAAGACAGGGTAAACACAAGAAGGGGAGGGCCACACACGAGCTAGGGAATGAACAGGGATAAGCAAGGTCAGACAAAAAGGCCTTTTCGGATCTATCCTTTATTTGTTACCCCCGCTAGGGCAAATTGTGCATCCCTAGTGCCTCCTCGGCAGCAGGCGCCCAGGAGAGGTGGCTGTCAGTGCGGGTTAGGAAAATGCTCGTGGGCACTGGTTAACTGAGCGCCTCTTTTCCTAACCTGACCCTGGGTGACTTTCTTTTATTATTTCTTTCTTTTTCCTTAACTTTAGGGGCTCCTCTAGAATTGACACCGGCTCCGGGGCAGGCGCTGATTTTTTTTTTTAGAGTAAAAATGTGCACGTCGGGGGTAACAGCTAATAGCCTCGTCAACATGGACTTACACGTGATGAGCACTATTGGCTACACGCTGGTTAGGGCGCTCGTTGTGGACGCCATAATCCCCTTACCGCATAAGGGGCTTTGACCGCGCATCCAGAACGCGTGACCGGCTGTGCGTGCTAAGCAGTGCACTCGGCCCAGCGCACGATGTTGCACCGCCCTGATTGTGTCTTCCGGTTCTCCCCTAATACCTTCTGAACCGTTCTGTTGAATTTCATTCATATTTGCGCCACAGCCAGTAGTGTTGCCCACTGCCCAGCGACCCCTCCCTCCCTCCCCCCCCCCCAGTTCACTCGTCCATGGTAAGAGCCTGCAGGTAGAGACCAGTTGACCCATCCAGTTGCCCTCCATGGTGGTGGACGCTTTTGAGTACATGAGTCCATAAATTCCCATAGTGAAACCAACACCAGTTCCCGACCCGCCTCCCCCTCTCCCCTGCCCAAATGTCTTTTACCCCAACCTCTCAATCCTACTCCCTCCCTCTATATCTGTCCCAAGCAGGGTTAAATTCCATTATAGCCTTGTCGCCTTCCTCTTCGGTTTTCATGAGCATCCCCATACTTAATCCAACACCTAGGCCCCCTCCCATCTCCTACTAATCCAGTCACCAGAATCAGTGAGGCCGCTGGCCAATGCATTCAGCCACCCCATGCTTTTTGATGATAGGGGGAAAAAATGTCTAAGTTGCTGAATAAATAAATATCCAAGGCTGCTCCGTGCAGGATATCCCCGTCTTCTTGGAAGCTCGATGTAGCCCGATGTGCCTCCAACATCTTACCATGCTTAATCCCTTTTCCTTTCACTTCAGTTGAGAAATCTCAGGGAGGTCAAAGCCCTTGGTGGTGTCATCAAGCATTTTTAAAGCTGCCCCGCTATTGGCTGACATCAAACATTTTGAAAGCTTCTCAGCCTTAGGCTGGTGGACTCAACCATGAGCAACTTTCTGAAGAAGGCATGTAGGCATCACGAAATGTTCATACACTTCCCTGTTTCCTACAATTCGATCTTTTTGGTTTTTGTTCAGATTTTGCAATGGATATGTTAAGTTGATAGCATTAGACAGAACGTGGGCTGGATCCATTTACAGAGCAGGGGATTAGACCCGAGGCACAGGGGGATAAAAAGTGACTCCCCCAGGGTCACACGCAGAGTGACGGACATAGCCGAGGATTCAGAGCGGAGGGTATATCCTCTGCGTAATAATGAGGTGGATATTTACAAAGAGGGTCAGCTCTAGCCAGGGAAAGTGGTACATTTCTTTATTATTATTGAGCACTTTATGGTTGAAGGCACACAACATATTTTTTCCTCCCGCTTCCCTGTAGTTTTACTTTTTATCACAATAGTAAATGTTAATATTTTATTTTGCGACCTCTCCTTCCCTTTCTGTTCCTCTCTGGCCCCGTGGCCTCCAGGAATATTCCAGTTGTGGGAACCACACAGGCAGAATCCCCCCCACCCACCCAACCAGGTTGGGGAGAGATACAGCACAGTATGGGTCAAGCGGCAGGAGGCCAAGGAGATTTTCTATTGGCTCCTGTAGAGCCACATTACGCATGATGGTCCAGGACTGTTCCTCGTGGTGCTCCTGCAGTGATTGGGGCACTCAACTGTCCTGCGTTAGGTTGGGCCAGTCACATTATCTTGGCTTGAAGGAAAAAAAAAAAAAATATATATATATATATAATGATCCCATCTTCTCACTGAGGGCCAGATCTATAAAGCAGTTTTCCCCTTTGATGCCAAATGGGGAAATCCTTTCAGTAGATCAGGCCTTATGTCTCGCAAAAATGATTCGTTGAAGGTTCTGCTAGCTTTAATTGGACCAACAGAAAAACTGTCCAAACCGCAATATTGAGATTTTCCAGAAGATCATCCTCTCCCCTTCTTCAGACTACATTATACCTGTAAAATCTAAATCGTTATTCTGCTGGCCCAATAGAAAGCATCGCAGCCCATCAATAATCCAGTTTTGGTTGTTTTTTTCCGGAGCTAGTATGGTTACTAGAAGTGTAAAATGTCATCCAGTCCATTGCATTTCGACGGGGGGCCTTTGTGACACCCCGTCATAAAGTTCCCTCTAGTGGTAGCACACGAGAACTGCAGCTAACATGGCAAAGCTTCCACTGTTTCACAAGGATCACTGCTTCTTTTAAAGTCCCTCATTTCCCATCCATCAAAGGTTGCAAACAACACTCGAGGTTTGGACGTCATTCTTCTGAGATTCGGAAGATACCCATGGAAGGGCGCAGAAGAGTAGGAAGAGATTTCTGGTGTGGGGCAGAAGGACAGTAACGGGGGATCTGTTAGTTCAGAGGGGGCAACAGAAGGCTGGTAGCAGAGAATCTGTAAAGGGAGCTCTTGGTTGACACAGATGGTATTGGTGGGGGTAGAGCAGTAGCAGGGACCTCTGGGCCGGGGGGGGCAGTAGAAGGGCTGCAAGAGGCTCCTGCTTGGGGGCAGTAGAAGGGCTGCAAGAGGCTCCTGGTTGGGGGGAGAGGAAGAGTGGCAGGAGAGTGTTAGATGGGGGAGGGGGGAGGGCACTGTGACAGTGAAAAGAGAATTTTGGTGGTGTCGATATTCAGAGTGCACTCAGCAGAGTTACTGATTTTCTTCCTCAAAGCGCCTACGAGAGGTGCAGGAGGCCTCCTCCTGTCACTGGCGACCACCTTTGCAAGGATCTGGAGACTCTTGAGGAGAATAAAATAGGAGGTTTCCTGATCTTCCAAAGAAAGGGACTATCCTCCTAGTGGAACGATCCAGGTTAGGGAGGGGAGTGGAGTTTGGGGACGCCAGTAATGCCCTGGGAGAGACGGGGAGCGGTCCGCCATCTGGTGATAAAGCGCGCTGTTTGCAGGTAATAGATAAGCAGTTTCTCCAGTTTGTTTGCACCCTCAGGACCAATACAGGGATCCTTGTTGCTGGTAGAGCTGGGGGGGGCGGGGGGCGGGTAAATAATCTGTACGGCACAGGGATCCTTATTGTGTCCGTGCGTCCACAGGACTAAATACCGTCTGGTCTGACTTCTCCCTTCATGGAGGAATCGCCACGGAGGGTGGGAATTACCGCTCTGAGCCCCCGCTCCACAATCTGAAACACAGAAGGAAATCGGAGAAAATGGACACGGTGTTCACTAAAGTTTCTTTTGCTCCTCATCCTTCCCCCCCCCCCCCCCGCTGTCTCTCTGACTCCCAGTCTCGGGCGTCCACCTCTGCCTGCAGGCACGAACGGGCCAGAACACGCAACCCACGCTTTTATTCGACCAACACGAAAGACCTTCCGTGACAAATTCTCAACATGAAAAAGTTAAATGGTGCATATTCCCATCAGGAAGAACATCCTCTCTCGATGTGTGTATCTCTCTAGTGGAAAAAAAAAACCCCCCAAAGGGTCGTCCATGGGACAGTGAAACGTTAGAATGGAAAGGGCGCTGGGGGTGGGAAGGGCAGATCTAACGTTAGAATGGAAAAGGCGCTGGGGGTGGGAAGGGCAGATCTAACGTTAGAATGGAAAGGGCGCTGGGGGTGGGAAGGGCAGATCTATTATTTTTTCCCATTTCCCATGCCATGTGAAGTGTTCAGGAGACAAAAAAATTCTAATTCATCTTTTGCTTTAGTAATAATAATATTTTTTTTAATTTTTAGACCATCTTTCCAAATGATGCTCCAGGTGGCTTTTCTCTTTTGGGTGCGATCATTCTCGCACCCTGCTAGAGACAGACAGATGGGGGGGGGGGGGGGGAGAAAGTGGTGGAGAGCATGGACGAACCGTTCCGCCCACCCTCCCTCTGGTTACCTTCCGGGACTGGAGGGCTCAGACCGGGGTAGAAGGGCTGGGGATCGTCGCAGGGTCCTGGATCTGAAACCAGAAAAACACAGAGAAGTCTCTTGAATAAATCCCCATAGGCGGGGGTCCCATGCAGAGGAGCTCCTCCCCCTTCCCAGCCTTCTGCCTCCCCGGGAGATTGCACTCTGCCTTGGGACAGGGCCCTTGGCTACTGCCTCCTATCTCCACTCCTAGGGTCACCAGCAGGGCCGGACACAGGAAGAGGAGGGTAAACCTCCCTCCACCCAACCAATGACATCTCAGCTTTCAGGTAGCCCCTCCCCATGTTGGTTAGGTTAAGCCCCTCCCTCTCTTCCTAGTGCTTCCTGCCATTCAGGCCGATACAGTACAGTGCGTTCCGACGGAGCGACTGTTATCCTGTCCTTGGACGCGCGTTTTCCCTTACCCCTTATTCAGTAAGGGGCGGAAAACGCGCGTCCAACCCGCCAAACCTAATAGGGCCATCAACATGCATTTGAGGGCGCTATTAGGTATTCGCGCGCGATTCAGAAAGTAAAATGTGCAGCCAAGCCGCACATTTTACTTTCAGAAATTAGCGCCTTCCCAAAGGTCGGCATTAATTTCTTCCGGCACCGGGAAAGTGCACAGAAAAGCAGTAAAAACTGCTTTTCTGTGCACCCTCTGACTTAATATCATGGCGATATTAATATCATGGCAATATTAATATCATGGCAATATTAATATCGCCATGATATTAATATCGCCATGATATTAATATCATGGCGATATTAATATCATGGCGATATTAATATCATGGCGATATTAAGTCGGAGGTCCCGAAGAGTAAAAAAAAGTTAAGAAAAAAGAAAAAAGAAAAAAATTGGAAGTCGGTCGGTGGCTGTTGGCTTGAAAACTGGACGCTTAATTTTGCCGGCGTCTGTTTTCCGAACCCGTGGCTGTCAGTGGGCTTGAGAACCGACGCCGGCAAAATTGAGCGTCGGCTGTCAAACCCCCTGACAGCCGCCGCTCCTGTCAAAAAGGAGGTGCTAGGGACGCGCTATTGTCCCTAGCGCCTCCTTTTATCTGTTTTTACTGCTGGGCCTAATTTAAATACTGAATCGCCCGCTCTCCCGTGGACTTTACTGAATCGGCCTGTTGGTGTTTTCCTTAAAGGGTAGAGTAGCCTCATCTGCTCTCCCTAGAGGTCGCCACTTGGTCCGGTGGTAGCGGGGGTTATAGGTTGAACGGATTTTTGCACTCATTGCCTCCCAGGGGGGCTTACGGTTCCCATTTTTTTCTAAGAAAATCAGGAACTGCAAAGTTCATAGGTGCGACGGGGACGAAGCCAAGTCTGGATCAAGGCCATCTCGGAGTGGCATGCAAGCCTCCAAAGCTGGGGAGGTGCCAGGCCCTGGGACTGGGGCCAGGCAGCAGGGCGGAGAGGGGCTGAAACTCACGAGGAACACCTCACTCAAAAGTCCTCCACAGCCAAGCTCGGTACTTTAAAGCGCAACCAGGAAGTAAAGATAAACCGGAAGGATTCCCGGTGGCAGCCAACACCTCTAAGCAGGGAGACCTCCGAGTGATGCGTCTCCATGATACCCGTGAGAAGGTCGAGTATAAGGGAGAAACGTCTGCGTTCACGCCCACAACCTATGTAACCGTTCTGGTGTATATACTGCAGTAATAAAGATGCATATGTGCATGATATATATACACACACACACACACACACTCACACACATATATTATTATAGGCAAATTGCGTATCTGGGTGTGGCACAGACCCTCCTCACTTACCGGAGACTGCTTTTCAGAGACGTTTCCTGGGACTGAGATAGATCGGTTATGGCACCCCCTCGCCCACCCTTCAGGCTCTCTACTGCTCTGTGAGCAGTCTCGCTGGTTCTCCGCAGGCTCCCCGAAGTCAGACCCACCTGCAATGGAAATTATCCGTGTGATAGGCTTCCTCAAGAGAGAGCGAAACAGCAGCGACAAAGAGGCAGGAGAGATACAGCGTTAGATACACACTGAGAGAGAGAGGGAGGCGAGGATGATGAAGCGGAGGGGGGGGGGGAGTTAGGAGGGGCCCCAACGGGGCTCGAGACCTGGAACATCCCAAGAGTGAGAAGGTTTCCCCCTGCATGGCTCGTTCCTCACCCAGAGACACCTCACTGACTACGGGATCCCAGCTATCCTCCTCCTCGATCCTCCCTGGCAGCGAGGAGGCCCCCGGGGAGGCCAGTCTGTCCGAGCCTGGACTTCCAGGGAGTTGTAGGTTCAGAGGCCCCAGCACTGAGGCACAGCAGGATGGAGGGCAGCGCTCGCAGAAGGGACCGCTATGATCGAAGGCCGAGACTGCCACAGAGGCCCTGGTGCGCGCTCCTGGGCAGAGACAAAAAATAAAAGGGAGGTGGGAGTGTGTGTTGATAAATACTCTGTGGGATAGGAAATGGCGTCAGAGATCCAGCGAGGATAGGGAGAGGGGGATTTCTTTACCTTTCCCCGTCAAGAGGGCATTGATGGCCCGTTCGCTGATGGCTCCAAAACTGGCCCTGAGATCTAGGAAGGATTTGTTGCCAATGGCCATGGATCCTGTCTGCTGGGAATCTGCAGAGAGAGAACCAGACAGAAGTAAACAAAGAGAAAGGGCGGCAGAGGGAGACCTAAAAACATACAAATACAATAATGAAAATAGTGGTATATTAGTTAGCCATTTAGTGATGTCACCCTTTCTCTGAGCACTACAGGCAGCATACACATTTCCATAAATAAATAAACATCCATATGACTTGCCATACTGGGTCAGACCAAAAGTCCATCAAGCCCAGCATCCTGTTTCCATCAATGGCCAATCCCAAGGGGTAGAGAGATTCCAAGATGATTCTAATCTACTGGTGGCATCTTCAACCTTCAATCAGAAGACTCACTGCTAGATGATGAGTGAAATGTATTCATCTGCCACTACTGCAGGGAATCAGGCGCAAAAGGAAGCCTCCAAGGTGGACTTCCCCGCAGGAGGTGGAGCTCCTGCAAGGGTTCTGTAAGAAGTCCCTCCATCTGTGAGGTCTCAGAGGAACTTCCACCAGTAAGGTCTTGTCACCCAATGGAAAGCTCCATTAGGGAGGTTCCATCATCCAAGAAGAACCTCCCTCTGTGAAGATCCATCATTCGGGTGGATCTTCCTTCAGTGACGTCTCATTGTCTCTGTGAAGTTTTATCTCTTATCATCTAAGAAGAACCTCCTTCTGTGAAGTTCTGTCATTCAGGTGGGTCTTCCATCAGTGATGTCTCATTGTCTCTGTGAAGTTTTATCTCTTATCATCCGAGATGAACCTCCCTCTGTGAAGTTCTATCATTCGGGTGGATCTTCCATCAGTGATGTCTCATTGTCTCTGTGAAGTTTTATCTCTTATCATCCGAGATGAACCTCCCTCTGTGAAGTTCTATCATTCGGGTGGATCTTCCATCAGTGACGTCTCATTGTCTCTGTGAAGTTTTATCTCTTATCATCCGAGATGAACCTCCCTCTGTGAAGTTCTATCATTCGGGTGGATCTTCCATCAGTGATGTCTCATTGTCTCTGTGAAGTTTTATCTCTTATCATCCGAGATGAACCTCCCTCTGTGAAGTTCTATCATTCGGGTGGATCTTCCATCAGTGATGTCTCATTGTCTCTGTGAAGTTTTATCTCTTATCATCCGAGATGAACCTCCCTCTGTGAAGTTCTATCATTCGGGTGGATCTTCCATCAGTGACGTCTCATTGTCTCTGTGAAGTTTTATCTCTTATCATCCGAGATGAACCTCCCTCTGTGAAGTTCTATCATTCGGGTGGATCTTCCATCAGTGATGTCTCATTGTCTCTGTGAAGTTTTATCTCTTATCATCCGAGATGAACCTCCCTCTGTGAAGTTCTATCAACCAGGTGGAGCCTCCTTCCCATTCTCTAAGAGGAATTTGTCTGGGTGAACTCTTATTATCCAAAAGGAACCTCTTTCAGTGTGCTCCCATCACCCATGAGGGGCTTCCACTATTGAAGTCTCCTTCTCTTAGATGAGCCTCCATCAGTAATCAAAAGCGAGACAAATGAAGCAAGAGAGAGACAGAGACAGAGGGAAAAAGACAGGAAATGTGAAAGCGACATACTAAATAATAGCGGTAGACAAAGGATTAGACAGACACATAGACAGAGACAGGAAGGAATATGAGAATTAAAGAAGGGAAAAAATATAAACAGAGCAAAAAGGAGAGAGGTAAGGAAAGAAAAATAAAGAGAAGTGCAGCGAGAAGGATAGAGAAAAGGAAAATGACCTTTGTTTTGTGAGGCCTGTGTCCACAGCAGTTGTGCAATCACGCTCGTCCATCTGTGCTTCACCTCCGGACTGCTGGCGTGGAAGACGTATGCCTCCCGCGACTTCTTGCGCCGGAACCAGACCTCGAAGCGCAGCCCGCTGTCCCCGATCTCCTCCGTCAGGCCCATGTCCACCGTCTGTGAGGGGAGAAACACAAAAAAGAGGGAGTGAGAAGGGCAGGAGAAGGAAGGGGGCGTTGTCGGTCGACACAAGAGAGTGGCGAGTCCTGCAGTAGCCCAAGCCATGATCTGGGGCGAGCGCCATGCTTGGGTGTCTCAAATAGATTGTCTCGATTTTATGCATCTGTACATTGCCGTGTACATCTTTTGGCTCCCCCGTCCCTACTTACCATCTCCTCACAGATTCTCACCTTGAAGGACTGTTTGTAGCCGTAGGTCTCCTGTCCCCCATCAGTGGTTTTCAGTTTGCTGAAGAGTAGAAGGTGCTGGAACAGGAAGACCTGCCGCTGGGCCCTCTTCCGCCCGGAGAAGATCGTGAACTCATCCCGCAGCAGCAGCTGGCCTTGCTCTTTCAAGTCCACCTGTCCAACAACACAAGCGGCATGGATTACTGTTTCCTATGGCCAAGCGGGGTTTCACTTGGAAGAGGAGCAGCAACGAGACACTATGGAATATTCTAGATACAAATAAATATATATAATATATCCGACTGCCAGCAGAAAGACTCTGTGGACCGTCAAGGAACGAAAAGATCTCACGGGCTGAAGCAAGAGTTCATGGGACGTAGGAGAACTGGAAAAACCTGATTGGCTGAAGGCAGAGGTCACGGAACACTGAGGAATCAAAGTACGCGACTGGCACAGGACAAAGGTCACGGAATGCTGGGAAACTGAAGGTTCCAGCGGGCTGGGACGGGAGGGGCAAGAGTCCAATAAAATTAGAGGAAGGTGAAATTTTCCACTGGAAAAGGAAATTCCAGGACAAGGGGGACGCGTTCCAAAGTTGCAGGGAGGTAGGTTCAGAGGAGACGGGAGGATGGCGGGTGCCCGCAGTCGCCTACCGGCAGATGTTAGTGACAGAATTGAAGCATGCTTGGGACGGGCAGAGAGCGCAGTGGCAGGGCGGTAAGGGCAAACGGGGGAGGGGTAGAAGAAATAAGGGAGGGGGCTTGAGTCTTTGCTCAGCTGCATGAAGCATTAGAGGGCCTCACAGTGGTCAGAGTTGGCGGTACAGCTGTGCCAGACTTCCAAGAAGGTCTGGGGGCAGCCTGCACCCATCAACCGCGGTTCCACACCAATATCAATGGTTTCCGGGTGGGCCGGTCTGGATTATTACAAAGCCCGGTGACAAGATGTAGGGTAGGCAACCTTTTGGCTGGCTGCCGGATGTCCCACGTCCGGCCGCACTTTACCCCCCCCCCCCCCCCCCCAAAACACCACCAACGTGGCCAAGATGCCGCCATGCCCCGGGGGGGTCTCCCTAGGTGCGCGCCGACACTCGAACGCCCCGTGGCGGGAAACAGAACCGCCGGCGCTCTGTGATGATGTCACGTGGCCGGGAATTTAAACCCCGGCCACGCTCCGAGCCTCCGCTTCACCAACAGCTCCTGCCGCCTTTGCCCCGCTTGCGTCTTGGTCCCCAGCGCCTTGTCCTGATTCCTGGTTCTGACCCTAACTCTTCTGGACCTGCTGCCTGCCCTGACCCCCCCAGCTTGGACCTCGGACCCCCTTGCCTGCCATCTGCCCCGACCTTGGCCTGGATCCGGACCCTGCTCGCTACCTGCTCTGATCTCTGACCGCTCCTTACGTGACTCTCGCCTAAGCCCTGCCGGCCCCTGAAACCCAAAGGCTCGACCTGCGGGGAACGGGGCTGGAGTAGGTGAAGCCCTAGACCCAGTCCTAGTAGGGGGCGAGTCCACCTGCTGTCGGTATGGACCTAGCGGGTTCACCTGCCAGGCTGGCATCAATTACGTCACTGCCCAAGCCCTCAAATCCGAGACACGCAGGAGGGGTGCTGGATTAAGGACGGGACTTGTGTGAAGAAAAGACCAAACAGAGGTCCATCGGTCCTCCGTCCCCTGCCATCAAGTGGGTTACAGCGGTAATGGGACACGGGAAATGGAAAATTCAGAGGTCTTAAAATACAGAACCGCCGAAGTATCTTAGTAGCTAGAGTCAGAGGTCATGGGACGTATGAAACGGAAGGAACTGAAGGTGTTGACGTCTTAAGACCTGAAGACCACAGGTGGTCCCCCCACCCTACCCACCTCAAAGCCACGGATGGAGTCCACAGCAAACAGGTTCTTCCCATGATGCACCTGGGAGCCCAGCAGCTCCTGCGCCGCCCGGAGGGACTGGCACTCCTGCACCAGCTCCGGCTCGCACTCCCGGGTCATCTCCCCCAAAAAGCGCTGGTACCGCTCCAGCTGTTCCAGAGGCTTCTGTAGGTGCTGGCCCAGCCCCGTGCCGTCTTCCTGTTCCTCTTGCTTGCTCTGGAAGGAGATGGGAAAGGCAGGGTGAGCGGCCACCATGAGTGTGGGGGGGGGGGGAACGGGACGGGAGGCTGCGAGGGGGTTACCAGCTGTTTCCAGGGGCAGACGGAGACAGTCCTGGTGTTGCCCTCAAGAGCGTCTGTGGACGCTTACTTTCTCTGAGAGACGGAAGACTAGACGTTCATAGACGTGATTTCAGCAGCAGACTCACCCCCCCCCCCCACCTCACCCACTGACCCGGAGCTGTCTACTGCCCCCACCATTAACTCCTGCTCTGGAAATCTGCTGCGCCATATTTTCATTTTACCTTGAAGAAGGCCCCATGTGCTGACAGGACGGGCTCCACCTTCCGCCTGTTCTTCACGTACAGCGCGTAGAGGCTCACCTGATCCGCCTGCAGAGAGAGAGATGCAGTCACCTCCCACACACCTAGGCCACCGGTGGGCTGGGGACAGCGAAATAAAGCTCAATCTATGCCCCCCCCCCCCCCCACCACCATCACCCGTCTTCTGTCTCACTGGGAATAACAGCGCTAGCGCCGGACCCTGGCGACCCTCCACAGGCTGATCCACTCCTGCTTCCCTTAAACCCGCTGCACCAGATCACTGCCTCCACACGCTGGCCTTCCTTTATCTTTACCTCCTCATCTCGCTCTCATTTCTAGCTCTTCTTTCTGTTTTGTCCTAGTCTGATGTAGTTCCTTATTTAATTTGTTACTCTTTGTTATGATTTCACCCCGTGTCTTTTTAAAATACACTTCCTTGCCCAAGACCCACTCTTCAGCATTCCGTGCTGTTTTCATGCTTTACGTGTATCAGAGTGACTCGTGCATGGGGCTCTGATGAAGATCTGCTCTTCAGCTGTCTGTGCTGTGTTCATGCTTTACATGTATCAGAGTGACTCGTGCACGGGGCTCTGATGAAGATCTGCTCTTCAGCTGTCTGTGCTGTATTCATGCTTTACATGTATCAGTGTGACGCCTGCACGGGGCTCTGATGAAGTTCTGCTCTTCAGCTGTCTGTGCTGTGTTCATGCTTTACATGTATCAGCGTGACGCCTGCTTGCGCTCCGATGAAAATCTGCTCTTCAGCTGTCCATGCTGTATTCATGCTTTACGTGTATCAGTGTGACTCCTGCTTGGGGGCTCTGAGGAAGATCTGCTCTTCAGCTGTCTGTGCTGTATTCATGCTTTACATGTATGTGCAACGCCTGCACAGGGCTCTGAGCAAGATCTGCTCTTCAGCTGTTCATGCGGTATTCATGCTTTACATGTATGTGCAACGCCTGCACAGGGCTCTGAGCAAGATCTGCTCTTCAGCTGTCTGTGCTGTATTCATGCTTTACATGTATGTGCAACGCCTGCACAGGGCTCTGAGCAAGATCTGCTCTTCAGCTGTTCATGCGGTATTCATGCTTTGGCTGTATCAGTGCAATGCCTGCATGGGGCTTTTCAGCTGTCTGTGCTGTTTTCAGGCTTTATGCCTATCAGTGTGACGCCTGCACAAGGTGGTGGGAGTTTCTGATGATAAATCAGCGCAGTTACTATCAAACCCCTCTCCGATTTGCTTAAGATTTATGACTGCGGGAGCTACTGATCGCGAAGCACTTTCAAACCCTTTACTGTATATGCCCAGCAGAATCTCCTCAGTGAATAAAATGAACGTCAGAATGGAGAACTCCCTGTGATCTTATTGACTGCATTTACTTTAACTATCAGCTGCATTCTTTAACAGGATTTTTGAGGGGGCTAGCACTGCAGCTACAGACCCCATCCCACTGAATTCAGGGGCTTGTAGTCAAGTGCTGGCCATGCTCCCACCACAAGTAAAAGCACTAAAGCTTCCAGAATTCAGTGGGAACATTTTTTTTTTTTTTTTAAAGAAAACCTGGACTGGATCAGCCTGTTAGGCTGAATCTGGGGTGACTCCGTAGCAATGTAAGCCTTGACCCACCCTATTTATTAGGTTATCAAATGGCTCCACGCCAGTTGAGCCAGTCCTAGTTTTACCCTCTGACTCCCTCCCCCACTCTCTGCATCCCTGGGAGCTTTCCTTCCTGGGCTGGCTCCACTCGTTCCTGACACAGAGGATCCCTGCGGGCCCCCCCCCCCCCCCCCCAGGCGATGCACCCTTCACCCCGCCCCCAGCCGCCCAGGCGCCACTCACGTAGCGCAGAAAGCAGGTGGCCACCCTCAGCGGGTGGCTGAGGCACCCCTCCAGCTCTTTCAGGAAGTAGCCAGCGTGGAAGGCCTGCAGCTTCTCCAGGCTCCACCAGAGGGCGCTCCAGTCCAGTCGTGGCTCCTGGGGGGCCTCGTCCCGCCAGGTCTCTGGCTCCTTGCGGTGGGTCTCCAGCGCGCGGCTCAGCCAGGCCACGTACTCCCGCTCCCGACCGATCGCCTCCGTCATCAGCCGCTGCAGGTTGCTGGAAGAGCGGGAAAGAGAGCCAATGTGAGAGAGAGAGAGAGAGACAGAGAGGCCAGGCCTCTGTCCCTGTCCATTTGTATGGACGTCTGGCTCTGAGGCAAGATTCTAGCGCCATCCATACCTACATGGATCTAATTTTCGGCCATGTCTCTGTCCTCGCAAACTTTTATCGGATGCTTTAGGCCTATGGACGTGTACCCGGCCTCTTGCTGGGCTTTGCTCAGCACCGTCTTTTGAAATTTAGGCCAGCGTTTTCTGAAATCCCTGATTCTGCTTTACTGCTAGCAATGACAGTAATTCAGACCTTCGGCCACCCTGTAGCTCCTCAGGTGCTTCACAATTTCACACCACACACACACACACACACACACAGACACACACACACACACGCGCACAGACACACACACGCAGACACAGACACACACACGCACAGACATGCACAGACACACACACGCACAGACACACACACACACACGCACAGACACACACACGCACACACACACACACAGACACAGACACACACACACACACACACAGACACAGACACACACACGCGCACAGACACACACACGCAGACACAGACACACACACGCACAGACATGCACAGACACACACACGCACAGACACACACACACACACGCACAGACACACACATGCACACACACATGCACAGACACACACACACACACGCACAGACATGCACAGACACACACACGCACACACAGATACACACGCACACACAGACACACACACACGCACAGACACACACACGCACACACACACACGCACAGACATGCACAGTCACGCACACACACACGGACACACACACACACGCACAGACACGCACACACGCAGACACACACACGCAGACACACACACGCACGCACACGCACAGACACACACGCACAGACACACACGCACAGACACACACGCACACACACACGCACAGACACACACGCACAGACACACACACGCACACACACACACATACACACACACACGCACAGACACACATGCACACACACACACACACGCACAGACATGCACAGACACGCACACACAGACACACACGCACACACACAGACACACACACACCCATAGAGCCACCTCTGAGGCAGGGGGGCCCAAGCAGAATATTTGGGTCCAGATAATGGCAATAGCATGACCTCGTGTCCTCTCTCTCCACCCTGCCCTTTCAGCTCGTCCTTTGATAGGCTCTGCAGAGCCTTCTGAAGTCCAGAATGGGCGAAGGACGTCGCAATTCGAAATCAGCATTAGGGATTTTCTTTGGGGGACCAGAGAGAGAGAGAGAGAGAGAGAGGGAGAGAGAGAGAGAGAGAGAGAGAGAGGGCATCTTCCCCATTAATAAATTAAGAGTAGGGGGCATTTTCCCCTCACTTACCAGATCCTTCTTTTCCTCTCCATTCTTGGGGTCCCGCCCCATGGAGCATCCGCCATGAGTGACCCCCCTCTTCCTATCATGACGTGTTCCTTTGGGGAGCAGGTCCTGTCCACCACCTCGGTGCTGCTGACCTCCAGCCCTTTGATGTAGACCCCCACGTTCCCCTGTCCGCTCCCCGGCTCGCTCAGGGCCCTCTGACCCCAGCCGGGCCTGACGGCGTCCGCTGGAGGCGGAGCGGGAGAGTCCATGCTCTGCGCCTTCTTCAGGAGGCCCCGGAAGGCCCGAGGCCTGGGGAAAGGGGAGGCCGATCCTTCGGAGGCAGGGCCCCTCTTCCTGGGCTCCCAGGGGACCTTCTCCCCCACCGGGAGCGTGGGCGCGTGGGGCCCGCAGGGCGCGTCAAGCCGCTGGGCGGGGCCGTCAAAAACAACGTCCTCCTCGGCGGTTTCCGCCAGCTCTCCGAAAGGCGACAGGGACTGGAAGGAGGCGGCGTCCAGGGGCCCGCCGAGGGGGGGGGGCGGCGGGGGCATCAAAAGGGACGTCATACTCCGGGAAGGGCTGAGCACGGAGCCGAACCCCCAAAACCTCCGGCCCTCCCCCTTGCCGGGCGCCAGGCTGACGCTGTCCGATCGCTTCCTGTGGCCCTCGGGGCTCCTGGAGGCGGGCCCCGGCGGGGCCTTCGCCCCCCCCAGGGCCGCCTCCGTCTTCTTCTGGACGATCTTCCTTATTTCCTGGCACTTGAACCAGCACTGGGCCCACTCCCTCAGCGCCGCCTGGTCCTGCAGCTCCAGCGCCGTGGCCTTCGCCTCCTTGAACAGCCTCTCCGGTATCTCTGGGTGCTGCTGCTGGTACTGGGCCAGGGGCAGCAGGGCCTCCTGACGCTGCCTGGGAGAGCAAGAGCCTTCGGTGATGGCTGCCAGGCGCCTCACCCCCTCCAGAGCCCACTCGTGCGCCTGCAGGGGACGACAGGAACAAGAAGGTCTAAGACATCCATCTTGACTTACTTATTGGCGGTTCTGCGTGCCTTGCCCGCCTGCTCTGAAGACGAGTTAGAAGGGGGTGGATAAAATGCCATGAGCAGGGGGGAGAAGGTAGAACATACCGAGCACATTAGCCCTAGATACAGTACAACAACAAAAGAATCATTATAATTGCCTGGAACAGACACTAAATATCCCATCAGAAATTAACTCTACAACGGACGAAGCAAAGCCGAAGGAACCCCAGTGGACTTGAGTCAGCTGCTTTGGCTGACAGCGGAAGATAATATCAGTTCTCGTTTAGTTCACAGAAAGCCTTGTGACAAAAATCCCCCCCCCCAAATTGACCATCTGAAAAATTCTTCAGGAAGGGAGGTCCATATCCCGTACATATGGACCTGCACACAGAGAACGGTCTTTGACGTGCTCCTTTCGTTTTCCTCTCGTCTGCTGACGGCAGCGGTAGCCACGCAGTCTTTTGAGGATCACAGGGTTAAGACTGTCGTTTCTCTTTCATAGAAGTTGGTCCCGTTTTACGGAGAATCTTAGCGATGAAGGGGGAGCGACTTGGGTGATCCCTCCCCTGGATGCCCGTCAGGAGCCACGCGGGCCATGTTCTGGAGTTTGTGAATGTGTGTGTGTGGGGGGGGGGGGGGTTTCCTCAGGAAGCCCCGTGTACAAGACATTACAACTGTTTATTCACGAGCTAATCGTGCAGTGTATCGGGGTGGCCAACTTGTCCTTCTGAAAGAAAGTTGACACAGAAGCTTTAATCGGAAGCAGGCAGCAGACGTGGCCTTTAAAGGCAGCTCCGGATTAACCATTAAGCAAAATGAGGACGTGCACAGGGCACCGAGGGAAGGGGAGACCCCACAGAGTGTTGAAAGTTAGCATTTTTTCTCTTGCCCTCTAGTTATAAGTTAGTAAGTAATTTGCTTATATCAATTACTGCTATTTAGTTTAAATAAATAAAATAAAATAAAAGTTCATATTTAATATAGTTGTGGGGTCTGGCCTGCAAGAAAACTGAAATTTAAATCTCTTATTTCACCTTCAGTACTTATTGAGTCTCAATGTCTTGTCAGTTACGCAATGGAAGGGCCGAGGGGGCGCCATTGTTGGCCTTAATCCTGTTTAAAGGGCAAGGCCGCATCATCAATTCTGAGGTAATTATGAATCTCAAAATGTTTGCTTTGACCTTTCCTAACCCGTAAGATCTCAACGATTTGTCTACATTTAGTTTTAGCTTGTCAGATCCCAGCCAGCGAGCAGTAGGTGCCGGACACTGATTTAGTTTCTTCAAGACTTCTTCTCGTTGAGGGCCCGACGAGAGAAGACGTTGCAGGATCATCTGCGCAAAAGTGAAACTGGATTTCAAATTTCTTAACCAGCTCTGTGACAGACTGAAAAGAATATATGGTACAATGCACTGATGAGAGAGTATGGGCCTTGAAGAAGGCCATGGTGCGGAAAACAAATTGTCAGTGACAACGTTCTTTTTGTGGTCAACTTGTTACAAATGATGTGAACCTTTGCCGAACTGATTGGGAGATACCCGAATTTACTGAGCCCGTTCAGGAGCATGTGGCGGTGGTCGCCAATGTCGAATGCAGCTGACAGGTCAATGAGGATGTGGAGAAAGTCTTCCCTAGCCCCCCCTCCCCCCACCCTATCTTCTGCCATATACTGTCAATCACCATCATCGATGCTGTTTCAGTTCTATATTTTGGTCTAAAACCTGCCCGGAAACAGACAAGGATCCTGCGTTCATCCATGAAGTTTCGAAATTGAAGTAGCTACTGTTCTCTCGATCAGGGGATATTCGATATTGAACGATATTGAAAGATCCTCTCTTGATCCCCTCCCCATGGTCATGTCCTTTAACATGGAACACGGTCTCCTGTATACTCTACCTGTACTCTACCTGTACAACTCAATCTTATCAACTATTCTGCAGTACTCGCACCATTTATTTAAGTTATTAATCAAAACATTTTTTGTCGTCTATTCTATATTTTATATATTTTATTTCACAATTATTACTTAATATTAATTGATTTGCATTTTTTGTTCAATATTCTGTTGACTGTTTAATGTAAAGATACACGTTCCCTGTTCAATACTATGTTTATTGTTCAATGTAACGCCACTGGTGTCAGTTCAATACTATGTTTATTGTTCAATGTAACGCCCCGGCGACAGTTGTGTTATATGGAAACCGACTTGATTTGATATATATATATCAAGAAAGGCGGTATATAAAAACCCTAAATAAATAAATAAATAAATAAATAAATAAATATTGTTCCAGGGCACGTGGATCCAAAGAGGCCTTTTTAAAATGTGGGCTCACCGGTGCCATTTTTAGAGTTTGGTAACTGCCCACCTTCCGAGGAGCCGTCGATTATTTATCTGATCGGTTCTCCTATCTCAGTTGCGCTACTTTTAATTAGCTGTGAAGCACAAGGATCCAATGCACAGATTGTGGGCTTAGATATCTTCAAGACAGTTATTGTTCCTTCCCTTTGGACTGATTGAAATTTGAAGACTTTCTCTCTCTTTTGGAATTCAATGTCCAATTCCCTGGGTGTAATGAAGGATCTACTTCCTTTCAAAACAGGAAGTGGAAAAAAAAATCAACCGACAGGTGGCCATTGTGTTTTCACTAATCCAGAAGGGAGAAAAGTTATAAAATGTTATTATGATAATAAGGTCTAGTTCATGTGGAAATTATTTTATTATTATGAAAGAAATTATAAAAGAAATGCATAATTCTATCAGTACTTTACTGTACATCGCCTGGAATTTTGTTAAGTTTGGGCGATAAGTTACATAAATACTTTAGGGCCAGCAGATGACTTTAGGATAGGTCTTCATGAATGGGTTGAATGCACCTTGCTTTTCCCCCATTGTATCTATGCATTTCAATTTTTTCCTCTGGGTTATCATACAGAGGCAGCTGTTAGGCCACGAGAAAAAGGTGGGACATGAAGGACTTCTGGCTTTCTTCCTGTCTAACCAGCCGTGTTACTACATCCTAGTTCCGGTGGAGCAATCAACCCATCCTACCATCAACCAAGTGTAATACTCGTGAGTTGGGGACCGAGTCACGAGTTACAAGCCACAGAAGTTATAGGTGTAATACTTGGTGTCGGAGGCAGTTTCCACATCACGAGTTAGTAGCTGAAGATGTCAACCCTTGCCAAAAAAAAGACAGCAGCCATGAGCAGACACAAGCAATCTCAGCTCCTACCCATAAGATTTGTCATTGTTATAAAAAAAAAAACTGGTTGGTCGGTTGGTTTTGGTAAGGTACGTAATATATAAAGCCCCCCACTCACCCCTAAAATAACTTTTTAAAAAGTTTACAGTTGAACATGTGCTGGGTGTGTCCTTCCGCCTAAAAAAGTAGTCCCGCCTCAACTATATACAAGATGTGTTCCCTTATTGTTTAACAATACTTCAATTTCCCCTATTCTTTTCTAGCCTCTTCTTCTGGCTCCCCGGCCCTCTCCTTTCGACCAAAGCTGACTTCTGGATCTTTCTGGAAACGATAAGCCTCGGCAACCAGACCCGGATGGGTCTTTAACGGCTCTCTGGCTGGGTCGGGTTTCTGTCAAACCGTGCAACCTGCCTCTGGCACCCCAGGAAGAAGAGCCACGTCCAGGCAAGTCGCCGGGGTGGGGGTGTGGGGAGGGGGGAAAAGAAGCTGAGCCGTGGGGAAGCTTCATCTACCCACCCGCTGGAAGAACTCGTAGAGGTGCAGGGATCTCTGGAGCTCGTCCTCCTTTCGCTCCAGCCGCTGGCCGAAAGCTTCCAGCCGCTGGCAGGGGCCGCTCCGGTCCCGCGGAGGGGAGATCTCCCAGGATTCAACCTGCCTCAGCGCATCCAGGCCCTGCGTCAGCTTCTCCTGAGGATGGATAAGGGGGGGGGGGGGGAACGAGAGACAGAGATTGTAAGCAATTCCTGCACTTGAAAATCGCAGCATTCAGGGGGTGACGGAAAAAAAAAGTCTGGGTAATTCTTTGGATGCGCATGGCTTCTTCTTATGCGGGCAGGTTGAAATAAAGGAGCTGAAGGAGCGTACGCAGCCACCTCCGGGGCGCAGGGGCCGTGACCTGGAAAATAGTCATAAATTATCTGAACTTACGGCCCAGCGCGGTCTCCCTTGTCCTCTCCTTCACAACCTAAGTCACCAAAAGAGAAATGCGCGCACACACACGCCACGCAACCGGATACAAATATACACAAACGCAGCCAGCTTCGTCTGGGATTGAAGATAAGAAAGTGTAAGATCTTTTTCTTAGCAAGGGGGGACTCTGCTGGCTCTCCTCTGACCTCCTCACCTTGGCGAGGGCCCGAAAGCTCCGGAAGTCCTCCAGTGCCCGACGCAGGGCCTTCACGGGGTCTCCTGCCTCCAGGACTCCTGCCTCCGCCAGCCGCCTCTCCCCCTCATCAGCGACCCAGGCCAGGATCTGCAAGGAGCAGGGGGGGGAGGAGAAGAAGAATTGCTTAGAAAGTAAACGCTTTGTGGAGGTCGTGGGAAACAGAAGGGGGTGGCATCTTTTACTATCAGCAAGAGCACCGGCGCCGGTTGTCAGAGGCAGGCAGGCCGGGCCGGTCCTGGTTCTCTCTTCTGCCCCCACCACCACCCACCACTGCATCCACGGACCTGCGAGCTCCTGCTATTCCTGGAACTGCAACGAGGGCGAAACCAGACGTGGCCGAGAGAGGTCATCCAGCGTCCGCTCGCCCTGCTCCTCGGGCAGGAACAGACGCGCAGAGAGGCGCCCGAAGGGACGGCGGGGCAAGGTTTGCGCGGGAGGGCAGAATCCGCTCAGGGGGGATCTCCCCATCTTCCACCCCCCCCCCCCCGGCCTTTATCTGGGGGCAGTACCGTGACCGGTCACTAGAGGGCACTGTGCAGCCAGGTCTAGCGCAGGCCTGCAAGGGCCCTGAGCTGGCAATGGGGGCTACTTCCTGAGAAACTAAAATCGGGCACAGGCAGGGAGGGAGGGAGGGAGAATGGGCAGACACTGGATGCACCTGGAGCGTTTCTTTTCTTTCTTTTTAAATCTGCCTTAATAGTTTTTGTTTCACGAAGAGATTTAAGGATAGAGGTCACGGAAATCAGGAACACTTGTGCCCGCCGCTTCGGACCCAGAGCGATGACATCATATCCTCTCGGAGGGGGGAGAGGGCCGCGATGTCATCGGCTGGGCCGGGAGAGGCGGAGAGAGGGGAGAGAGGGAGGGCGTGCGCCACATCTTACTTCCCGGATCTGATCCTGGCGCCGGCAGAGCTCCAGGTGGGACTCCAGGCCCCGCAGCCGCTGGTTGGAGAGTCGGACCAGGCGGTGGATGGCCTCGTCCACCTCCTCGTAGAGCTGAAAGGCTGCGGCGGTGTGGTTCCTGTGGGAGGCAGGGAGGGGGAGAGGTCACAGGGGGAGGAAGCTGACAAGGCTGCCCCAGACCCACTGCCAGACACCTTCCTCACTTCCATCTGTCTGTCTCTCTCTGACTCTCCGCGTCTCTGCCTCGCTTTGCCTCTCTCTCTCTGTCCTTTCATTTCAGAGATGGTGGCAGTAATGGGATTAGGATCCCGTTATCATTATCATTACTGTAAGGAGACGTTGTGCGCTCGGCAACGCTCTTGCTCCCCCTCACCTGTGACTGGGGCTCTTCTGCAGCCTGGCGATGAGGGCCCCCCCCGCTCCTCTGCAGTTCGGAGAGTCTGCCGTCGAGGAGCACCTTGCTCATGCTCTCCTGCTGCTGGGCTATCAGAGATGGGATGTCCTGGGAAGAGGGGGAGAGAGAGAGCCCCGGCTGTAACCCAGGGGCTGACAAACGTCTTCGGAGGCCCAGAGCCCGACGTTCGTGAAAGAGGGGAGGGGGGGGGGGGGGGAGCTGTCAGCCCACGCCGGGTTCATCGGCACCTTAAACTCGATACCCCCCCCGCCCCCCCGGGACTCGGTCACGACAATCCCGCATTCAGGCGCAGGGGGGGTTTCAGAGGCGCCGGCGGCGAGTCACGGTCTGGAGCCACCTTCCAGGAGCAGAACCTCGTCACACAGCGGCAGGGACGGATCAAGGGTGACGTCCCCCGACCACCACCACCAGCACCACCACCACCACCAGCAGCACCACCACCACCAGCACCACACCACACAGCACCACCACCAGCACCACCAGCACCACCACCACCAGCAGCACCACCAGCACCAGCACCACCACCAGCACCACCAGCACCACCAGCACCAGCACCACCACCAGCACCACCAGCACCACCACCACCACCACCAGCACCACCACCAGCACCAGCACCACCAGCACCACCACCAGCACCACCAGCACCACCACCAGCACCAGCACCACCAGCAGCACCACCACCACCAGCACCACCAGCACCACCAGCACCACCACCAGCACCACCACCACCAGCACCACCAGCACCACCACCACCACCACCAGCAGCACCACCAGCAGCACCACCACCACCACCAGCAGCACCACCAGCACCACCACCACCAGCACCACCAGCACCACCAGCCACCACACCAGCACCACCACCACCAGCACCACCAGCACCACCACCACCACCACCAGCAGCACCACCAGCAGCACCACCAGCACCACCACCAGCACCACCACCACCAGCAGCACCACCACCAGCACCACCACCACCAGCAGCACCACCAGCACCACCACCACCACCAGCACCACCACCACCACCAGCACCACCAGCACCAGCACCACCAGCACCACCACCAGCACCACCAGCACCACCACCACCAGCACCACCACCAGCACCACCACCAGCACCACCACCACCAGCACCACCAGCACCACCAGCACCAGCAGCACCACCAGCACCAGCACCACCAGCACCACCACCAGCACCACCACCAGCACCACCAGCACCACCACCACCAGCAGCACCACCAGCAGCACCAGCAGCACCACCACCACCACCACACCCATTATCCCTAACCCTTCCTCTGACCTTGTATGGGCCCCCTCTAGGCTTAGGTCATGGGTGACCGCCCCGTTTCCCAGCGCCCCAGAACCGTAGCGGAGGCGTTCCCCAGACACCGTGACACGAGGGACTCCCCGTGTCCAGTTTGGGGGGGGGGCGGGTGGAGTCGTCATGGAGTATAATGATTAGAATCTCGGGGGGAGGGGGGCAGGCCGCACGGCTGAAGGTGGCACCGCCCCCCTGCCGCCAGGATTTGATACGGGGGTTGGAAGGGAGGGGGGACCCCTGTCTTACGTGGCCCTCGGCCTCTTCCAGGGTTGTTTCTCCCGTGGCTCCAGGCTGGCGCGTTTTCTGACATCTTTGCCCGTCGCGCCCGCCCTCCCTCCCCCCTCAAAAAACCCCCCAACAACCTCCATGCTCACCTCGCTGGCCTCGGGGGAGCTCTCGGCCTCCATGTCCTCGATGACCTCCAGGAGAGAGCGCAGGACCTCCAGGCAGAGCTGAGAGAGGGAGTCCAAGGTCTGAGGTGGGAGAGAGAGAGAGAGAGAGCGGTCAGGGCGAGCATCGATCCCTGGGTGAGGGGGGTGTGGGTGGGTCAGGGTTAGGGTCTGTCACCTGGCTGGGGCTTGCGGGGTCTTTCTCACTGTCTGAGTAAGGCTGGGGGGGGGTCCGGGTTGGTGATATATATGTGTAGGGCTGGTGCCGGGGAGGGCGTCTCTTACCCTCTGGGTCTGCATCCATTCACTGTGCGAGTAGGCCAGGCTGCCCCCCAGCCCGGGGGGTAACTGGTCCAGGCTGACGCGCCTCCGCAGCTCCTCCAGCCCTGTCCTCTCCGCACCCTGCAGACGGAGGAAGAGAATGCAGAGGCACAAGGGGACGGGACGAGGGGCTCCCTCTCTCTCTCTCCCCCCCCCCCCTTCATTCGCAAGCTTTTCTCCCTGTGTCTGCCTGCCCCCCCCCCCCCTCCCTCTCCATGCTCTTTCTCTGGACTTCCCTCTCTCCCTCGCTCCCCCCCTGTACCTGCAGCGTGCTCAGTCCCTCCGGCAGAGGCGCGGCGTCCGGATCGGTGGCGTCCGTCAGGATAAGAATGGAGGTCGCGGATCGGGGGGGCATCTCCTATATATAAGAGGTGGGAGAGCAGCGTTAACAAGATACATCTTGCAGCAGTGAGGGAGCAGGGGGGGTGTGCAGGGGGTTAACCTTCCTAAAACTGAGACACACGGACACGGATAGAAAAGAGCAGCAGTGAAAGAGGCGCGGAGGTAGAAGGACCTGGAAGAGAGGGGTGTGTCCTCTACCTGAAACTTTCCCAGTGCCCGCAGGACAGCAGCAGGGGGTGGCAGAGGGCTGGCCCGTAAATCCAAAATTAGAGTCAAGCCCAGATCTCGCACTTCCTTCCTGCAGAGAGAGAGAGAGAGAGAGAAGGGATAACCTCAGCGCCTTTGGCTGCGGTCGGGTGTGTTGTCTCTCTGCCTGGGATTCCCAGCTTCCCGCTATGCCCGGTTTTACAGATTACGTGTCATTATTATTATTATTTGTTATTTCAGTTACTGCAGAGTGGCAACAGGCGAGGAAGCTCAGGATGTGTTCTGGGCCGGTATCAGCCTTCTCCGGGGATAAGACTCTGGGTGCGAGAATTACCCCCTTTGTGTGCATTTTGATGTGATTTTTTTTGTAGTTACTGCGTGGATGGAGTAGGAGTAGGTGTGTGTGTGTGTGCGTGTTGTGTGTGTGTGTATGAGTGCATGGTGGTGTGTATGAGTGTGTGTGTATGAGTGCGTGTGCGTGTGTGGTGTATGAGTGTGTGTGTGTGTGTATGAGTGTGTGTGTGTATGAGTGTGTTGTGCACGTGTGTGTGTGTGTATGTGTGTATGTGTGTGTGTGTGTATGAGTGTGTATGGTGTGCGTGTGTGAGTGTGTGGGCGTGTGTGTGTGTGTGTGTGTGTATGAGTGTGTGTGTGTATGAGTGTGTGTGCGTGTGTATGAGTGTGTGTGTGTATGAGTGTGTGTGTGGGTGTGTGTGTGTGTGTGTGTGTGTGTAGGGTGTTTCCACCTCCACAAGGCGTTTTACCTGAGGAGGGGAAACTCAGATGTACGAGCGTGCCGACCAGGTCTCTGGAACTGTACGAGGCGTCCCTCCAGGCCTCCAGCGCCCACGGGTTGACGGTCACCAGAGCACGGCCGGCGCGGTCCACGCCCCCCTGCGCAGCAGAGGAGAGAAAAAAAAAAAAAGAACAGCTCCCGTTATCAGCAATTTTTTCCCCTCGCTGACAGGTGCTCCCTGATCCCCCCCCCCCACCCTCCTGCTCGGGGATGATGTCACCCCTGCCCCCTTCCTACTCTGCAGCTCCACGGCGCCGTCACCTCCCCGGGCGCCGGGATCAAGTCAAGCCCGAAAAAAAAAAAGAGGGTGGGGGGCCCGGCTGGTGCAGTCAGGCCCGGGCGTCAGCCATCAGAAACCTTCCCTCTGGAAATCCGGGACCCACTGAAACCCGACGTCACGCAAGGCGGGATGAGGGGGGCGCCAGGCCGCCTTGAATCGGAAAGGCGCGGGATCCGTCCAGCGCAGAAAACCTTTTCCATGAAAAAAGATTTCAAAATGTTCAAGAACGTACGCTGGGCTTATTTAAAACAAGAGATTCTATGTAAAAAAAATTAAAATTAAAGGGTGAAGAGAAGCAGCGGAGGAGATGAGTACAGAGCTGCGATTGTCAGGCCAGTCAGGTGACCAGGAAACAATTTCTGGGTTATGAGGATTTTTAAATGACATTTTACGGGGGGAGGTTTAATCATGGGATATTTTCCAAGATCTAATAAGGACATTGTTTGCTTTCTTTTTTTTTTTTGTCTTTTTTTTTTGTTTCTTTTTTGTTTGTTTCATTTCTTTTCGTTTATTTAAAATTAAAAAAAAACCCCCACAACCTAACCCAAATTTAAAGAACAAAACAAACAAGCGTACTGGGGGGGGGGGGGGGGGGGGGGGGGGAACCGCAGTAAAACCGCAACTCCCAGACCCTCCTGCCCTTGAACCCTCTTACTTTCTGATCCTCTGGTTGAAAGTTTCTTCACGGGGGGGGGGGGGGGGGCAGGAACGATCCCCGTCTGCTCCTGCCCTGCAGCTCCTGCTCTTGCAAACGGCACCAAGAGACCAACGCTGGCCTCGCTGTAACATTTTTACCCTACAAAACGGTGCTGGCCCGAACCTGGGCCTGGCCCACACCATTTTATTATATTGGCAAGAATTTGCGACAGTGCTGACCGCAGTCTGCTGGTGCAGGAGGGATCGGGGGGGTCACAGATGTGCTGTGGTTTGAAACGACATCATTTCCTATATCGTTTTGTTCATTTTTCGTTTCTTTTTTTTTTTTGCTATTTGTTCTGCCCCGGCCACCGTTTTTAATTAAATTAAATTATGTGCCTGTCCCATTTCAAAAAACAGCCCCCGTCGGCTTTTGCCCAGCCTCCCTCAACGCCTTCTAGGCCTCCCCCAGCTTAACCGTACGGACCCGCACTTCACGAGGGTGACGGGCCCTGGTCTTTACTGCGTCGAACGAGTGGGGCAGGAGCAACCGGGGGTCACTCCATTGAACATGCAGGTAAAGCTAGAGGTGGGGGGGTTACCTGGAGAGGTCTGGGGTGGCTGGGTGAAAGCATAGGGGACTTTTTTTAAAAAATGGGACAGGTAGGGGATTTAGTTTAAAACGAAACTCCTCCCCACCAGCAAAACAACCCAAATGAGACGCCACAAAAACGGTGGGCACCCTTCTCAGGGATCACTCCCTGCTGCATAAAAAAATATTCAACAAGAACAGGAATTGGGAGTTGGCTGGCGATGGTGACGGCCCAGTTTTGTTTTGGAAAAAACAAACGTAATCAAACAAAATGGTTTTTCTTTTCTTTCGTTTAAAAGTGACATGAAACGAATTGGGAAATTTTGTTCAAATTTCCTGTTTCATCTCCAAAGATTGCGAATCCCTGGTTGATAACCTGCACCAAGGCGGGTTTCACGCTATTCTGAGGGCGCTTTTTGGGTTCCACAGGGAGTAAGCCAGACCTTTCCAACCAGGGCCTAGGGATGCCAGTTGGATCTTCAGGATAACTATAACGAATATGCACTGGAAACCAGGGACATGCAACGTTATCTCATGCATATTCGTTGTGGATAACCTACAAACCCGACTGCCTGTGGGGGTCACCACGACGGTTCTACGCCTAGGATTGCCACCTTGCTTCACTTCAGGTTGTACTCCTTTTTTTGTTTTCTGCAGAGACTGTAGCTCCTAATATTGTATCCAGGAAAGATAAAACTACAAGCCCCAGCAGGCAGTGAGGGGATGAAAGCAGGCCGTCACACCCCAGAGCCACCAAAGTACTCTAACTGCTGGCTGAATAGCGTTTATCCAGTTGAGCAAGATGGTGAGGCCCTCATCTCATGCCCTTCGGTGACCCAATGAGAAGCTCACTGTTCATTTCTATTCCAACCCTTCCCTCCGGTTCATGACAGGCCCATCGCCCTCACCGGTAAGGCAGAAGATTCCAGACTGCAGGATGTCCCAGTTCACTTCCTGTCCGGGCGGCAGCCCCGTGGGCGAGGGCGAGGAGCCGGCAGCGAGGCGTTCTGGGGGCTGCCCGCCCGGTCCCTCTCGGGGCCGCTGGCACTGCTTCGGGCTCTTCTGGTAGGCCGGCGGAGGCGTCATCGCCAGGAAGCGAAGAGGACGACTTGCTGACCGACAAGCTGGGGGGAGGAGAAAAGACAGACGGAGGAAAACCGAGGCCTAAGGACCGCGACCTTCAGATGTGATAGTTCTATAACCCTGCTCAAAAATCTATCCATTAAAACAAAAAACAAAAAAAAATTAATTAATTAATCACAGTCTGCCCACTGCAACCTAAATTCCAACATTTTACGTGGAGTATTCGCCTGTGGGGTGGGGTTTTGGGGATTGCTACAATTTTTTTTCAGTTTTTATTTTATTTTTTCCTGGCAATTTCAATTTCTAACAAAAAAAACAAAAAGAAAAAATCAGTGCAAAAAGACTTCCCCACTGGCTTTCCTCCTGTCTGTTATATCAAAGTCATTTTTACACTGATTTTTTATTTTTTTGTTATAATGTTGAAATTGCCAGAAAAAATAAAATAAAAATAAACGAATGTCCCTAGCTAAAACCATGAATTGGTGAAGGGGTGAATTAATAGCCCCTCCTGATGGCAGACATACTGGATCAGAGGTGCATTGTGAGCTTAACACCATGGCAGTAGTTTGAGAAGGAGGTACACAACACACACACACACTACACACACACACATACGCACGGGTTTTTAGTCATTAGTCTGACTCAGTCCAGGTTTTACCCTCACCACACACAGAGTCTTCTGTTTCCTCTTTCTCATGGGATTGTCCTCCACCTCACATGCACTTGGGCATTGCCCACCCCCGAAGAACTGGTGCATTTGGGAAATGTAAATGGCTGGCGGTGGTTGTGTGTGTGTGTGTGTGGGGGGGGGGGGGGGGGGGGGAGCACTGCACAGGCCTACCTTCTTCTGATAGGGGTTCTTGTTCTTCAGTCTGTTATCCTCTGCCTGGACCTCTGCACTTTCAGTGATCCCGATGACCTCCGGTGCTTCCTTTTGCGGGAGCAGATCGGCCTCGCATGCTGTCTCCAACCTCGTCACCTCCGGCTCCTCCACTGGTTCTAGATCTGGGCCCCGTGCCTTGCGTATGGGTTCCTGTTTTCAGGTCCTCGGGTGCCTCCTCTGCTCTTGAGAGTCCTGTGGCATCCCTGGACTTCTCCCTCTGCTCTTCAGCTCTAGCGCTCCTTTCCAGTTTCCCTTTTTCTTCCTCCTTTTGCCCTTGCCGTGTTTTTTGGGGGCTATGTTTACTAGTGGCCCTCCATTTTTTTCAGCCCTCTCGGAACCTATTATCGCCCTCTCTGCCAAGTTTGTGCCTTGGCTATCACAAGGTTCTTTGCCTGTCTTCTTGCTTTTTAGGTTTTCATTGTCTGGGTCCTCAACTACAGCTGCCTCAGCTTCTAGACCCTTCATTAGCTGTTCTCCACTTCCTCCCAATCCTGGGCTACCCTCAGCCAATTCTGACCCTCCTTCAGGTACAGGACCTGTTCTTGTTTGGAGTTCCAGGTTTGCTCCTAGAAGATCTCCTAATACATCTTGATGTTCTTCCTGTTCCTTCCTATCAGGGGATCCCTTGGCCCCAGCTGATGTAGGTGCTACCATCGATTGAAGTTCTTGGGTGTTGGTAGACAATGAGCTGCTTGGTTGGGCAGTGAGGGTGTCCTCAACTGTGCTGCCCTCTATTGGTGGGAATGATGATTGGTTGTACCCATACTTCAGGATCAGCTCTTGACCTATGAGATCCACCAATAATGATGATTGTTCATCAGAAGCCTCACTTTCTGGGTTACCAGCACAGGCCACTGGGGATAAGGTTGATTTTCTCCCTTCCACAATGCTATCAGAAGGAGTGTGTTCAGACTGCATTGATATTGCCACAGAGGTGTCATTCAGTCCATACTTCATTTGGCTTGGAAGATTTGTAGAAGACGTCTTTGGTTTCTCACCAAGCTTTGGCATGATCTCCTTCGGCTTCCCCAAGGTCCACCCTTGCTTGGACCAGAGAACGGGCTATATCAGGACTGATGTAGTCACCTTCCCCCTTCACCTGCTCCTCTGAATTTGGATGGTTCTCCATTTGGTTGGTCCCCTCATTTGAATGATCTGAGATGCACTATGAGGGCTCCTCCTCCTCCAGGTTTTCCACCATCCCAGTCCGGCGCACTTGGTTCTTTCCTGGTTGGATATCCTCCTTGGGCATCTTTTGGTGTAGCCATGCCCGATGGCGCTTGTTCCTGCCCTTCCCGTGCCCTTTCCGAGTGGGCACAGTTTTGGTCTTGAAGATGTTCTGGTCCCCCAGATATTTCTCCTTATTGTTCCCACCATCTTTTAGTGGAAGGCTATTTCCAGAAGCTCCACATACTCTCCCTCAATATTTTCCAGCTGGGGATGATCAGAAGGGTCCAAAGTGGTGATGGATCCCATCCTTACTGGCTTTTTGCCTGGTTTTCTTGGCCAGCCTGACAGTCTTGGAGTCACTGTTGGAGATCCGTCCATCCCCAGGGCTTCGTGCTCCTAGAATTTCAGGGACATGAGCAGCTACCAGGCTTTCGGGAGGCATCAGGTCCAGGCTGCACCTCTTGCCCACGATGAACTCATCCTTGTGGACGAACTGAGGGTAGACCACTTCCGACCAGGGCACTCGGAGGACCTGGTCATCCGCAGCCAGCAGGCAGTTCTCCAGGCGTCCGGTGTGACGGTCCTTATTGATACCATTGAGCCACTCAACGGTGAAGATGTAGGAGTAGGAGTCCTCGGGGACTGGCACCTCCTGCACGCTGTAGCTGTCGGTAGAGAGGCACTTGAGCACCAGCCTCGGGGAGCACTCCAGGTATGGTACCACCTGGAGGTAAAGTCTCCAGGTCTGAGGTGTTGCCAGGGTAAGGAGGCCAGCTGGACCACACCTTTTCATGGAGACACAAGGGCCAGCCTTCGTGACAGAAAAGGAAACCGTTATACTGGGACTGTAAGAGAGAGAAGAAAGGGACAGGTCGGGGTGTGAGACATGAATGAACCTGATAAAGGGAGAGGGAGAGAAGCAGATGTGTATCTAGCGACAGGTAAGCATGAAGGATACAGACAGAGAATGGTAGAGAAGGATGACATGGAGTCACACAGGCAAGCAGACAGATAGACATGGACAGATGGACAAGTGAATCATGCACATGTCCTGCAGGAAGACAATCAGAGAGTGGCATTCTGCAGACAGACGAGAGACAAGTGCATGGTGGGACTGGGACATATTCGGGCTTCCGGCGGACAGAGAGGTGGGGGACTCAACAGGCATCTTGTGTACCCTCTGCAGATGTGCTTGGCAGGGATCAGGAACTCGATGGTGTATCTCAGTGCATCCTCCCGGTATGTCCTGGCCACCACTTCAAACACCTGGCAGGGGTGTGGGGGCTGTAGCATCGAAGGGCGGGTAGATAGAGAGCAGATAGTGTGTTGAATACAGTCCTCCACCGGCTCCGGATTCTGAAAGAGACAACATCCTATAACATCGCTTCCCATCGTCTGCACGGAGGGCTCGGAGGATGGGGCAGGGATACAGAGCCTGTCACCTCTAGCACGGGGGGATGGCACGGGATACAGAGCCTGTCACCTCAAACACTGGAGGGATTGGGGGATGGGCACGGGGATACAGAACCTGTCACCTCAAACACTGGGGGGGATTGGGGATGGGCACGGGGATACAGAACCTGTCACTAGAGCACTGGGGGGGGGGATTGGGGATGTGCAAGGGATAAGAGCCTGTCACCTCTAGCATGGGGGGATGGGGGATACAGACAGGCCGTCCTCTGGACTGGGGGGATGGGGGATGGGCACGGGGATACAGAGCCTGTCACCTCTAGGACTGGGGGGATTGGGGGATGGGCACGGGGATACAGAGCCTGTCA